>NW_016164704.1:0-30353 GCF_001687245.7 Rhagoletis zephyria | reverse complement strand
TTAAAACAATGAAGAAAATAGTACTTAAAATTTTAATAAGATTAAAAAAACAATAGTTTGAATTAAAAAAATATAAAAATTAAATAAAAAAGACAAAAAATAAAATGCTGAAAATCCAAAAAAAAAAATAAAATGCTGAAAATCCAAAAAAAAATATTTTGCTTTTTGAAACAAAGAAACTTTAAAATTAAAAGAAAATAAAATTAACAAAGGAAAAATAAGTAAATTTAAAAAAGTAAAACAAATTTCTAATAACNGCAATAGTTTGAATTAAAAAAATATAAAAATTAAATAAAAAAGACAATAAATAAAATGCTGAAAATCCAAAAAAAAAATAAAATGCTGAAAATCCAAAAAAAAATATTTTGCTTTTTGAAACAAAGAAACTTTAAAATTAAAAGAAAATAAAATTAACAAAGGAAAAATAAGTAAATTTAAAAAAGTAAAACAAATTTCTAATAACTAAATTAAGTAAAAAATATTTTTATTTTTTAAACAATAAATTATACAAACTAAAAGAAAATAAAAATAAAAATTACATTAAATGAAAAATAAAAAAAATAAATGCCCTGACAGGGACTCGAACTCGGATCTCTCGAATGCCACGCCTATGCTTTGCTCACTTGGCTATTGCGACTGTTGGAACAGCGCGGGCTAATTGATATAATGCAAGTGGTTTATCTCCAAATAGCTTTTCACCACGAGCGGTAAATGAGGGAGCTTTTTTAAAGGCTTTGTGCTAGAATAACAAAAGTCTTTCGAACTAACTTGCCATCTGTCTTGCATTTGTCTTACGAAAGACTTTTTACTATCTTAGCCGGAATGGCCGTGTTTGTCGAATTTTAATTTTAAAGCGTTTAGTGACCCTTTTCAAAAATAATTTCGAGAACAATTTTCTTTATAATTTTTCTTCCTTTAAAAATAAGTACTCTNTGGTAAATGGGGGAGCTTTGTTTAAGGCTTCTCTGCTAGAATAACAAGAGTCTTTCGAACTAACTTGCCATCTGTCTTGCATTTGTCTTACGAAAGACTTTTTACTATCTTAGCCGGAATGGCCGTGTTTGTCGAATTTTAATTTTAAAGCGTTTAGTGACCCTTTTCAAAAATAATTTCGAGAACAATTTTCTTTATAATTTTTCTTCCTTTAAAAATAAGTACTCTTGAAATTTTAGGAATAAAACAAACTTAAACCTTTCTCGGTTGATACACACATTAATTTACTTGATTTAAATAAATTGATTTTGAATTTATAACTAGGTTTCAATTTTCGTCAAATGTATTTCGGGAATAAAGATTACTTCAAGCATATTAAAATGTCTAATTTAACTTGTTGAATAATAAGATCTTGCATTTTTAAACAGGGGCAACCTTTTTCAAAAACCTTTTCAAAAAAAGAGCTTTCTTAAACGTCTCATTGATTTAGTTTGCTTAAAAAATATTTCATTTAGCTTGTTAAATAATAAAATTTTGAATTTTCAAACAGGTGGCAACCTTCTTNTTCAATTTTCGTCAAATGTATTTCGGGAATAAAGATTACTTCAAGCATATTAAAATGTCTAATTCAACTTGTTGAATAATAAGATCTTGCATTTTTAAACAGGGGCAACCTTTTTCAAAAACCTTTTCAAAAAAAGAGCTTTCTTAAACGTCTCATTGATTTAGTTTGCTTAAAAAATATTTCATTTAGCTTGTTAAATAATAAAATTTTGAATTTTCAAACAGGTGGCAACCTTCTTCAAAAATGTTTTCAAAATGAAAATATTGTATACCTCACATTGTTTTCATTCCCATATAAAATGTTGCATTTAACTTGCTGATGAAACTAATTTTTAACACCAAAACAGGTGGCATCCCACTTAAAAATCATTTTCGAAGTAAAACTTTCTTTCTTGTTTGGTACCGAGATATGTAAATTTTATGTAACTTGCCAAATAAATTGATTTCAACACTTTGAACAAGTGGCAACTCTTCGAAAAAATATTGTAAAGTAAATAGTTTTAGCATACCTTTCATTTGGCACCCACAATGTTGTTATATTTTATTTAACCTCTTAATTACTTGGCTTTAACTTTTGAAATGGTGGCAACTCTCTTCAAAAAATATTCTATACGGCCACAACCTATATGTGGACCAAATTTAATTGAAATACGTCGAGCTAGTTTTGCGCGAAAGAGCGACAAACATACTTACACACTCACTCACAAACTGCTATATTTACAGTCATTAGTATCGACTCCTCAATTTTTTTTTAAATCATAAAATTTTCGTGGACGTCTTTATTTTGTACATAATGCAAAATAAAGCGATGCCCCATAGTGTTTATATTTTAAGGACTACCATATATATATTAGGGTGTTCCTTAAAGTCAAATTAACGATCACCCCTTCAATCGGTCATACCACGATCATAGATATCACAATAAAAAAAATTAGCTTCCTACTTTTAAGTACCACCCTAATGTACATAGTAGCCACCGTAGCGACAACATCAGCAACAATAGTGCGCTTAAGCGTTGTTGAAGCAGAGTTTTTCGCTACTTTGCTCTGCTTTGCTTTACAAGTGAATTATTAATTTGTAAATTTGTAAGTTTGCAAGTGTGAGTACGAGTACTTAAGTTGACTTGCTTACCGCATTGCTACTGCATGGAGAAATTAAGAAATTTGCTTTATGATCTAGGTATGCATGTAGTAAATATGTATGTGCTTAGATTACATTACATATATGTATGCCTTGAGGTACATACTACGAAATATGTATATGTACATACATACATACTTAGATACATAGGTATGCACATTTGTATGCTAAGTAATTTCAACATTTTTAAGCTCGCTGCCCCATTCTTCATTCTAGCTGCCTGACTGACGTCCTGGCTGGTGTAACATTGCAGCTTAAGTGCGTACTTTCATACTTACACATGTACATATGTATGTACTTGTAGATATGCTTTCGTTAACTACTCCACTGTTGGCTGAGCGTAAGGCGCCTAAGTAGACGAGCATTTTTGTTTTACCCATTTTCTTTGCTTTATAGTCGTAGTCCATTCAGCCATTTGAGAGTGTAAGCCGAGTTAATATGCAGTTCTTTCCATTTTGAGAAATTCTCTGCTGAATTTTATTGCATAAAATATGGATGTTTAAGTGCGTTTGAAGCATCCACTTTTATTAAGCTGCTTCTGTGTTTATCTAAGATTTACAAATTCCCTCATGCTTTTCAACTCAGGCGTAATATTCTCAAACTTTCTGCTAAAATTTATGAATTTCAATTCGGTGAAAAAGCGAAAATATTTATTTCAATTCATAGCGTTATCGCACGCAAGATTGATTTTCATTTTTTTTTTAGTAATTAAAGTTTTGCAGTTGTGTTCAATAATAAGGAAACTTTGGCCTGCAAAGTATTTGAAAAGTTTATACACACACACACACCCACTGAGAATTGTAATAATTGTCTATAGCATTGATTTGCTTAGATCAAAAGGAATTTTAGAACTTTTGGATATTATGAAAATGAAAAAAAATTAAATACTGGCCAACATCCTGCGTACGTTGCAAAGTCTAGCCGACTGGCGATCGCTTTTAATTACAAGAAGACCAACATTTTGTAAGGAGTTAGAAGAAATAATAAATACCTTAAATAGCAGCTTTCGTGGGCCCAAATTCAAACGCAGAAACCACTTGAAGACTCCGTGGTATTCTCACGGCCTCTCAGTGCTCAGCAAAGTTGTGCGAAGGCAATGAATGTACTGTAGCCAAAGCATCTGGGTGTTTTGAGGAACGGCTATAGAGCAAGCCCGACAACATACCATAAACTTTATGACATAAAGAGATCAGGAAGACGAAAACGTAGAGCATCAATAGTTTCCGCGATAACATAACTATCTTCCAGTACCTGCACGACTTGACAGAGCCCTAGCAAAAGATAAGATATACACCCGACTAGCTCTCGGATTGCTTGTGGCAGAGTTATACAGACTAATTCTGGCACATGTCTTTCAACCCACCACAGTCTTTCGAAAGGCAAAAGTCTTTCGTTAGACAATTGTCAATTCCGGCAACTGCCTTGAAAGCTCTTTACTGTTCGCTTTTAGCTTTAGGGGGTTTACAAATTTAATTAAAAAATACATATACATATTTGTATTCAAAAAAAAAAAAAAGGAAATGGTTCTTGAAAATTAAATTAGATTAAAACAATTTTAAAGATAAATGAAATAAAAAAAACAAATATTTTTTCTTTTAAAACAATAAAATCTAAAAATTAACAAAATAATGACAAACTAAATTAAAGAAAAATTTTAAATTTAAGAAAAAATAAATAATCGGGACATTTCTAAAGCATCGAATCCGAACAACAATTTTGTTTTTAAAATAAAAAGACATAATATCTTTTTATACAGTACTTGGAAAATGATCGCAAAAATATATGTATATACTAGCGTTGGCCGAAAATCCTCTTTTTAGAATTTTGATTGGTACTAGCAAATATATGGTACATAATGCTTTTAAATAAATCTGTATGAAATGTGAAAATTTTTGCTCAATATTCTAGGCTCACCCATGTCTACCAATGTTCAACTACTAAATTATTTTATTATTTTTTTTTTAGCTAACTTCGATTCTCTACAAAAAAGGTCCGTATACCATATTATTTAGGACTAATACTTTCGAAGATTATTGCAATTTTAGTAAAAAATGTATTAATTAATTAATTTATTAATTTTTATTTTTTTTAATATGTGACCTGGTCTCCGAAAAGGGAGCTTACGTGCGAAAACTAGTTTTCTGTGAAAAAGCTGTTAAAAGTAAGCAACTCGTTTCGTTTACTCGTTTTTACTCTTCTTTCTCTACATTTTTAGTACACTTCTAAGCAAGTTAGGATTTTCTGCTTTTCACCACGTGAAAAAGCATCTCATCTTCCATCCGAATCAACCAAAAAGTGAAAATTGATTTTTTGACACCTAAGCCCCCTTTCCGTAGACCAGGTCACATATATTGAACTTTGATGGACTGGGCAAGCCTAGGATATTGACCAAATAATTCCAAATTCCACAAAGATTTGTTTCAAAGCATAATGAATCACATTTTTGTTATTACCAATCAAAATTCTAAAAAATCGGATTTTCGGCCCACGCTAGTATATACACAAACGTAGCGAGAAATAGGGAAAAGACATTTTAGGAAGTTTTGGCTAATTCCCTTGTTTACGTTTTTTATATGAAAATATAAGTCACTTCTAAAACAATATCTAAATTAAAATTTCAAACTTTGTATTTTGCATTTATAAAAACTGGACGAACTTTAACAAATTTTAATCAAAATTTTAAACATTTTAAGCATATTTTCTAGAATTGTTTTTTTTTTTTTGTACGCAATTTTGTAACGCACTAAATTTTAGTATAATAAAGAGCAAGTTTGAAGTCCAAGCTAACCGTTAATTATTGGATATTTTTATTCGCGCATTTTCTTCCATACAATGTATGTCAATTTTTTGTATGGAGAAAATGACCAACACCTTAAACAAAATTTTCCAAAAATCAACCATAAGTCCCAGCTACTTAAAATTTACGCTTTGAATTGAATGGGCTATGAAACTGCATACGCAAAATATTTCTAGAAAATCGAATAAAAAGCACAAACCTTTGATGAAACTTTCTCGCATTTTGTTAATTCTTGTACAAAGTCTGAAATTTTGACTTACATGGTCTTTGTTAGATAGCGAGCTACACTTTCATAAAGAAATAATAAAGATTAAATAATCGAAAGGGAAATATTTATATTTTTACCACTGTATCTACAGCTAATTTTTTTTTAGGGAATTTGTATTATTTTTTATAATTTCACTAAATTTACAACACTTTATTGAACAAGGCTCCTAATTCTACTTAAGAATTTTACTTATCTCCCATTCATATGTATGTTTGTACATTAGGGCCGGCCAATTTTTTTTACTATGCGCGTATAGCATAGGAGGATTGATTCTACTTGTAATTCTAAACAAATTTGCCGAAAAAACTATGGGTCTGAAATCGATTTGGAGTTTGCCAAATTGCGAAAATAGGTTTCGAAGAAAATGTGAAAATGTTCGCTGTTGCGCCCTCGGGCGGAAGTTTCAAGAAAAACATAAGTTCAAAAATAAATTGTCATACCAAAAAACACTTTGTAGCATGTTTTTGTACAATATTTAAGCACTTCTTTACGACACTACAGCAAAATACTACGTAACCTATTTTCGTAATTTTGCAAACTACAAATCGATTTTAGGCCCATTGTTTCTTCGGAAAATTTGCTTAGAATTACACGTAGAATCCGTCTGTGCTATATACGCGTAATCGAAAAAATCATGCATACAAATTGACCCGCCCTAATGTGCATAAATTTTTTTAAACTTTGGCTTTAAAGGACTTCTGATGAATTTTTATTTTCCGCTTCTAGACTTAAAAACGACATTGTGTAAAAAAATGAAAAAAAGTTAATCTTTACCTCGAAAATTGCTATACACTTTTTTTTTTTGCTCGACCAGCAGCCGACAGAAGGTCTACTTTCATATGCGAATATTAAGTACATGTGAACACATGCAAGAATGTGAAGGCATAAAGCGCATTCGAAGTGATGCCAGAAACTTAACTAACATTCACAAGAAACTCTTATTCAGTTTGTCGGTTTGCGTTTCGCTTCGTCTGCCCATCTGCCCATCTGCCTATCTGCCCATCTGCCTGTCATACATATACGCCTTGGGAACGATGCAATGCACGTTTAAGCACATCGTTGTGAGAAATTTAAGCATCAAAAAAGCTTAGAAGTTTTTTTAGTAACTATGTTTGATGCTTTGATGGAAAATCAAATGCAGGGGAATGGTCTATAACTACATATCTACATATGTATGTATGTCTGCATAAGCTTGAGTGGTGAATGTTTTCTTTCGCAAGTTCTTAAGTGCATGCATGTGTAAGATTCAAGTGCATATGCTAGAGTAAATTTTGTTTAACAAGTCAGGTATTTTTAAGGAAAGTTGCGTTAATTGCTCATTAGAAGTTGTAGGAATTTATATCAGAGATCGTGCCGAGCATAAATTTAAGAATAAAAACCAAGGAATTTTAGTAAGTTTTTGAATGCAATTATTTTGAGCAAGAAAAGGCGATTATTTTTGCATTTCATTTCGTTTTTTTTTTTGTGAGGCATAAAGAAAAGCCAAACTTTGTCGAATGCTTTTTTATGGCAGAGAGCAAACGGTATTTTTGCTTTTCAGTTTTGGGACACGCTTCAAGCGCAATATTAATATTTGAATATGCTGTTGGACTTAGAGGCTTCCCAGAAAATCCTGAAATGTTCCGAAAAGCAATTAAAGATATCGAAAAAATTGTGGGAAATTCGAAAAAAATCCTAAAAGCCCCGAAATACGCTAAAAAAAGTCACGAAATAATTCGAAAAATACGCCGAAATTAGCGAACAGCAAAATATGGCATATTTTTAGGGGAAATTTTCGTTTGTTAATTTTCAAAAAATCGTACATAGTATACTTACATAGGTACAGATTATGATAAAAAGCAAAAAATGCTAAAAGAGCATAAAATGTCATTTGAAATTTATCATTTAAAAAACAAAATGGCGTGGTGAATACCGCAAAACACGAATGGCGACAGGTCAAAGCAAACTAGAGAAGAATGACGGATTATTCCTGTAGAGAAGAAGGGAAACGCTTGATAACGAGATATAAAGGCGTTGCAACAGCGCACGAATACTTCAGTTACGAATTAGCAAGCTATAATTTCCGTTACAGTTACTTGAATAAATATTGTAAAGTGTTTGTTGTACAACTAAGTTAGTTGTACGGTAATTTGAGCGTTTATTAAACAATCCAGTGGAATTAACCTGAAGGATTTGGGTATAAAGCGATTAATTCACCGGTAATCGTAACAATGTTTATGTTGTCTAATATTTTTTTGTGTACAAAAATTATTTTATTTTATTATCACAGTATTACTATTTTCAAAAAATGCCGAATTATCTGCCTAGTATTTGTCAATGTTAGTGTTTGTAGCCTAGTGTTTGTAACTAAAGGTTCCCGAAGAATCCTTAACGTTTCGAAAAAATAACGGCATATCCAAAAATTTCCGAAATTATTCAGAAAGATGACGAAAGAAAAGATGAGTATATCAAAAAGCACCGAAAACAACTGAAAAAGTCACAAAAGTTGTAGCGCCAAGAAATCTGAGAAACCGAGTGAATAGTTCACTGAGAGGTGACGACCAGGATGAATGTATTCACAAAAAAAAAAATAATAATTTATTTGGAATAAAAATTGGTGGGTAGGCATTGTAGATTTTTCCTCCTGAAAATACCAAAAAAAAAAATTACAAAAAAACGAAGGATCCCAAAAACAACAAACAAGTGTTTCAAAATCTGAAACTTCACAAAAAAATTCGAGTTCAAGTTTTCCTGTGATCAGACATAAAGGGAATATTGTATGCATCTTTCTGTATTCAGAATCTAAAAAATACTTTTTATTAGAACCTCTGGGTTATGTTGTGTTCAACTACATACCATCATGTCGATTCCTAACTGCCAAAAAGATGTAAGCGAATTTTTTTTTTTCAAAATTTTACTTTTGATGCAGAAATGCATCTAGATACTATAGGAACATTTCTGCATCAAAAATAAAATTTTGAAATAATGGCGCTATGTCTTTTTGACTGTTGTTTCCTTGCCAACTCGTGATCTTCATACATATAAAGCGCCAACATCCTGGAAGTTGAATTATTTGATGCCAGTTAATCTGCGACATTTGGGTGAGAGCCATCCCTGGAAATTTGTGTAAGGCTAAGACCTTTGGATCTTCCTGTTGGTCGGAGAAGAAAAATACTCATTTCCTCTTTGTAGTTTTTTTTTTATCGTGGCTCCGATGTATCTTATTTCTGTTCAAGTCACAAAACGCCTCTTTTCTTTGACGTTATCAGAATAAATGTTTATTGTAACAGGCCTGCAGAATCAGTCTTGTAGTGCTAGTACATCCCGCCACTTTGTGTTTCTGGTCGAAAGTAATAATTACTTAATTAATAGTCAGTACTGGAGAGTAATGTGATTATCGTGCCAATTATAGCCGAATGTCCTAAGCTTCCCTCGATCCATGTACAAGGCAGACCTAAAATGATGAATGGTGAACCAGTTGCCAAAGTCTGTTTTTGAGCTGTACACAAATAAACTAAAATTTGAAAAAAAAAAAAATTTGAAAATCGTTAGCAGATAGGGATTACTAGTCCTGAAGAATTAGTCGGCGAATATCATTTTCTTACTACCATGTGTATACCCAAATATCGCCAATGCGTACAGAAGAAGTTTCCATTTAATTTTGTTTCCCGCAAAAATGTGACTGCTCTAATGCGACTCCCATTCAACAAGAGTCCATCTTTAAACTGGTCACTTTCATGTTTTTTTTCTTCTTATAAATAATGTAGCCAATAAGTATGTATTATTTTGTATACAAAAAAATGTAATAGTCAAGCCAAAAGTATATAAAAAAAATGATAAAAGCTGCCGCGAGCTCTAAGATCAACAAACTGTACATACGAACTGTACATATAAATGTGTATGCGCTTCTGTTAATGTACGGTCAATATTTGTACTTATGTTTTCACTAATACCATTGTGTTCGCATAGGCGCTAAACCAATTCAATATACCCTATTGGAAAATTGTTAGCTTTTATTTGAACAAGTTGCACATTAGGCAGTGTCGCTTTCGTCTATGTAGTTGGTGTAAAGCGAATATTTAGCCCGAAAGTATGCAACTTTAAAAGCTAAAGCTAATTGCATATAACATAGTTCGCTCATGAAATTCTCAAACGGCTAAAGAAAATAGTCTGTCATGCCCATTGCCTTGCTTATCACTGTAAAGAGCTAGCCCTGATAGAAATGGAAATGGAAACTCTAAAACCAATTATACAAAGCTTCTTATAGTCAAAAAAGTAAACCTATAGTATTTAAAACTGACGTGCATTTTTCTTTTTACTTAATTTAAGGTACTTTTAGTTTTATTGTGCGGTGCGTAAACATAAATGTTAATAGAATTCGAAATATAACCAGAACTCATACAGATAACCATAAAACTAAAAAAAAAATTACTAAATACCCTAAGCAATATTTACAAAAGCTTTTGAACTGAAACTATATCTGTGTTCGTATGGAAAAGTAGCTTATGTCGAAAGGCTGGCTTTAGTATAATGCGGCATTTCCTTTATTCTTTAAACGACAAAGAATTTTTTGATGAGACTTAATAAGAATATTGACTTGCTAGTATCGGAGCTATTTCTTGTACATTTATTTGACAAAATATCTTCAACGGCTCAGCGCCAGTGAGTCATTCGCAATCGTATGCTGCGAATGCCGATTTATTCTAAAACCAGCCTTTCGACATAAGCTACTTTTCCATGCGAACACAGATATATGCGCGGAAAATCTTTAAGCTTTACACATTTTTAATTGTTACTCCCTGCCAAAACTCTTATGGCCTCATTCATGAAAAGTAAAATAACCTTTAAGAGCTTTATGAAGAGAGATTTTCAAACAAATGTGGGTGCTAGTTAATATATTTACGTACATAGGTACTTAGAAAGTAAGGTAAGGTATCCATCCTCTCGTAAGAATTTAATTTATAGTCTTATAACTTGAATTTGCATATTGCGCACTTTCTTCAAAGGTGAACTAATTCTATATATACCTTTTCTTATCAACTTAACTGAATTAATTTTTTCAAATAGGTGGCAACCCGCTTCAAACATATTTTCAACAGTAAACTTTTTTAACCCGCTTTAGTTTAGTACTCATATTGCAATATTTCATTTATTTTATAAATTTAATTTAATCAAATTTTTGAAACAGGTGGCAACCCTCCACAAAAAATATTTTTGGGCACTTTCCTAAATTTATTTAATTAGATACGACTATTGTAATATTTAATTTATCTTGTCAACTAAATTGAATTAATATTTACGAACAGGTGGCAACCTTCTACAGAAATAATTTCGGCACTAAGCCTTCTTAAACATTTTTCTTTTGACAGCCACATTGCAATATTTACCTTATCTTATCAATTTACTTAAACTCCAATTTTCCTACAGGTGGCAACTCCCTATTTTTTTCAATTCTATAGTTTAAGTTAGAACTTTAGAAATACATCGGTAAAAACTGCATTCAATTCCATGCACTTTTCGGGTGATGCGCGTACAAACATACAGACAAAGGGAATTGCTTTAGTTTAATTTTATTTTGTTTTTTTCTGTCTGTAGAAAGCCTCTAAAGAAAAAAAGGAAAAATGGAGTTGCCAGATATCTTAAATATTAGAAAAAAAATTAAACTTTAATGTGTCGCAATAATGGCATTGCTCTGAAAATATATAAACAATATTAATATAGATAAATAATTGAATAGGGTTACCACCTTTCGAAAAAATTACACAAAGGGCATTTAAATAAAATATTTGCTTTGTTTTCGATAATCATCGAATCTTCGAAAGCTGTGAGAAATACAGCGTGAAAGCCGCAACAAAGCACTTTGTCAACTCGGTAGCCAGCATCGACAAGAGATTGAAATGCTATGCGACACAGAGGCTGATGTGAGAAGAGAAATTTGATGGAAATGAGGTGGAACATTTTGTGCAAAAGCTAAAAGAGCTTTTAGTTACTAGTTTAGTTTTAGATCAGAAAAAGTGTATAAGAAAATCGTGCAATGTGGAACCAACAAAAATTGCCGAATTATCTTCCTTGATGCTCCTCGAGGTGGAGGTACGAGGAAAACATTTCTCATTAATTTAAAACTTTAGACGCCATTTCGAATACGAATAATGGGAATGTAATAGCGGTAGCATAGTTTGAAGCTGTGTTTTATTACAACGCTTATTCAGTGAAGTTTTGTAGGCCTCAAGGCTGAAATAGTTCCTCAAAACCGGTTCCTCAAAAAATATTCCAAAAATAGTGACAGAACCTACATTGGTTTTTGGGATCGCTGAATCCAAATCGAAGCACAATTTTTCTCCATACCGTCACAATTTTTTTCTAACATCAATAAATTAAAATAAAAATGGCGGTTATAATGTGACAGCGGCAAGTTTTTTGAGGTTAGTAAAAAATCCTGACATGGTGGAACAAAGCGAACTTCAGATTCGTATTCAGCTCATGAAAATATATAAGAAAAGGCTATTCTGATCCCCGTGTAACTATGTATGTATCAGCTATGCCCAGCCACAAAAAAAACATAAAAAAAGGATTCTGGGATTAGACTATCCTTTCGATAAGAGTTTTGGTACGCTGAACTCAAATCTGAAGTCCGTTTGGCTCCATTACGCAAGGATTTGGATTCAGCGACCCCAGAAACGTATAATAAGACTGGTCTGGATTCTGGCAATATTTTTAGATTTTTTTTTTTTTTTTTTTGTAGAGCTGTGTTATATGGGCATTCTTAGAAATTTGTTTCGATTTCTTCAATTGCTTTTACATTAAGGTACTCCTGCAAGGTAATTTCTAAATTGCAAAATCATCATTCTTTGTTCGCTTTTCCTTTTTTGCACTTTTCACTTCTTAACATCTACTTAAGCGCCGCTTTGAGTGCAACAATAAGTAATGTCTGTTTGGATTTGATGGTATGCTTATTCGTTTGTAAGTGCTTAAGTACACTTGTACACAAACATTTACACATGCATGTGTGTATGTAGTATGTATATATGTATTGTACATTAGACCGTACCACCTACAAATAAACAAAAAAAAAGTTCGCATTTAGCCAAAACTTTGAAGCAAAAAAAATTTTACCGTATAAATAAAAACTCAGTAATTGCTTTCGCATTAAATTTCACAGCTTTTACTTAAATTGAGTAAAAGGTTTGAAATTTTAAGAAAAAGCAATTGGTTTTGTCTTGTCGAGGCAAAAACGTCGATGCATCATACTTTAATACCCGAGACTATAAATGCCGCAGATATGACGAAAAATGTAAAGAGGCGACCCCTAACTTCGAAAAAAAAAAAAAATTGAAAAATTGCCTTGCAAAAGCAGACTCAGCGGTGTACTCCGAACTTTTTTCACTGTACGACCTAATGTACTTATACATATAAGTACAACCCGGCCCGTTCAACTGCTTATATGTGAGTGTTTTATATATCGTCTAGTACTTTGATGCCAACAGGCAGATTAACTATCGTAAAAGCTAAAGTTGCTTTTTGCTGCCTGCTGTTGCTGCCACTTTTGTTATGTCTTTTAACGGCCGCTCATTGCAATGCAACAGAGTAGGACGATATGGGTAAAATGGTGGAAACTAGCTAACTGGCAAGAGCATGCATCTGCCTTAAGAGGCTCTAAGACCTATCCTTTGTACGCTTTGTAGTCTTTGTGTCATTTACCAATACCAATACAAACATATTTGCCAACAAGCATGCGTCAATAGTGTTTACCAATTTGTTTCATTTCCAATGATTTGTGTACGGATGAATGAGTGCTTGTATGAGTTGGTGTGCATGTGAGTTTGCGTGTATGTGTGCCAGCTGCTTGCATTTGTGTGCAAAAGTACTTTGGCAGTGCATTATTGCCGCTACATTGTTTGTACTTACCAGGGGATAATAGCCAATAGCAAGATAAATACATACACGTACAAATGCACACATACATATGTACGTACACAAACAGACATACACATCTATATATGTACATTAGACTGCATCATCAAATAAAGTTGCTGGTTTTCCGCCAGGATTACATAGTTTATTATAGATATTTGAAGACTTGCACCAAAATATTTCGGAAAACTAGTAAGATTTACATGCATACGTGAGCTGGACCGATTTGAAAGTATCTCCAAGAACGGAGGTTTTTATAAAAAAAAATATTTCATATATAAAATTAATGATTTTTTGAAAAAATTCCCCTCAGATGACAAAACAGTTTAAGTTTAAAAAATGTCCATAAAAATATTTAAAAAAAAATTCAATGCTATCAGTTTATTTATGCTGTTTTTTCAATTTTTTCAAAGATTGATTTAAGAAAAATCTGAATAACTGGGCCAAAACTATAGTGATTTAGACTTATGAGGTATCACTGGAAAGGTATTTTCTCACCTATTTTATTTCTTTGCAAAGAATCTCATTCCCTAGTTATTAAAGTTATTCTTAAACCAATATTTGAAGAAAGTTCGAAAACAGCATAAAAAATCACTTGTGATTCAGTTGAAAATGTTTCAAATATTTTTACGCAAATTTGTTTAGTCTGCTTTATCATCTGAGGAAATTTTTTTTTCAAAAAATATTTAAAAAATCAATTTTATTCATAAAAACATAAATTTTTGGAGGTATTTTCACATCGGTCCAGCTCACGTAAATCTTAGTATTTTTCCGAAATATTTTGGTGCAACTCTTAAAATGTAATAGGTTTTATAATTGAAATGAAAAAACAGCACCGACTTTTTTTTTGTATTTTGGGTGATGCAGTCTAATGTATGTACATATGTATGTATATGTACGCGTGTATGCAACACATGCGAGCATTCCACGTTTAGACATTTTACAATTTCCACATTCCACTTATCACAGAGGCTGACACACGTTGAGCATGTATTTAAGCTGGCCAAGTATTTGCTATAGGAAATTGAACAGTCGGAACAGGATAAATGTCATTTTTGCAGTAATAGAATTTAAATGTGCTTGCTAAAGTAGGAAACATAAAAAAATGTTATTGGAATGCAATAAAATTGTATTTACTTTTTCAGAATTTTGTCAATTTATTTTTAAATTTGTTTACAAAGAAATTTTAGATTAATTTAAATAAAGTGAAAAATTTTCTGCGATAGCCTGAACACAGAGACACAGAGAGGCTAAAGGTGTCCTATGTGTGGATTCTTTCATACATACATACATATATATGTAGGTTATTCTCACCGTGATCTAATTTTTTGTCCACTCGCTTAGATATTTCTTACCGAAAGTTTGCATTTGAAATTTGACAAGTTTTAATAGCTGATGCAGGGTAGCAGTTAAAGTTTTGAGGATGCCACATGTACTGGACACGTTGTGTAAGGCTTTAATCACCTCTACATGTAGGCTGTGATCTTACAAAAGTCTTTTAATGCTCTGAATACAGAGCGTCTATTCTACCGTGTTTTTTCGTGACTTTTTGGAGATATTTAGTTTGCTTTTCTTGATTTTTTTTACTTCTAAGAATTTTTGGAACTTGGTTGGATTTTTTCAGGTTTAATAGCTTTTTTATTTTTGGAAAGTTCCGATGTGATGCTTTTGGATTTCTTCGGTGTTTTGAAGTTTTTTTGGGACTTTTCTTGATTTCGCATTTTTCACAATATTTTAGGAATTTCCGCGTCAAAAAGTTAATCAAAACCACATAGTCGCTTTTTGTAATGCCAATAAATAAATAAAACGTAATTTGATTGTTTCCATAAAAGTAGAAAGCAAAGAAGTTTTTTGCTGAAAATGTTAAAAGTCAAAATGTAAGGAAAATTGTATGTTTTTTTCTAAATTTTTTTTTCAAGATTACTGCAAAACATAATACACAAGTTTTAGCCTAAAATTAAACGATATTAAATCGTTGAATGCCTATTCAATTCTCAATAAATCCTTCTGACGATTTTATTGATTTTCGCAATTGCATTTTCAACAACTATGCTTTTACATACATTCCTTCATTTTTACAGTCATTTTTCCTCTAATTTTCTCATTTCCGTTGCACAGCGCTGGAAAAAGATTTAAATGGAAAGTAAATAAAAAAAAAGTTTTCACAGCGCTCTAATGACAAAGCAATTTCAGAAATGGTAATGACAATAATAATAATAGCAGCATGCAATAATAAAAAAAAAAGAAAATTGAAGAAGAAAAAATAATAAACGAAGAATATGCAACAACAACAAGTAACAATGCATAAAATGTTTATGCATTCAGCTCAAGGATATCTAGACTATTTACTACATATGCATGTACATACATACATACATACTTTCATAAATACATTGAAGCATATGCGCTTGTTGGGTCTGTAAGTGTGAGCATTTATCTTTGTATGTGCGGACATGTGCCTCTGTGTGTGTGTGTGTGTGCAAGCCTTAGAGATGCATATGCAGATTATTTAAGAAACAGAATACACAAATGGCTGGTCTGAAAGACAAAAAAAAAAAATAAAAATAAAAAACACGAAAATATTGCCAAGATATTTGCCAGAGACAGTCACATTACATTTGGAATGAAGAGAAATTGAAAAGTAGGCTGCCAAGTGAACCATTATGCATGTGGTAATGCACTTACACTGCCATTGTAATGGGAATTACAAACAAAGAGCTATTGCCCGCGTAATATGTCTACGGTGTACGTTGTGCTGATAATTTTTATGCTTTTGCTTTCTCTTACCTGAGCAATCTTGGATACAAATTATGCCCGAGGACAAAGTTTGTGCCAAATTTTAATTTAACCAGTAGTTTCAGTATGAAGAAGAACCTACTTTCATAGATAGTGTTTATATGTATGTATGAATATAATTTTAGTTTTGTATCAATGCCAAATTGTTAAATTTTATTTGACATAAACAAAACAAGTTGTTTTACATAAATTTTTGAACTCTTCAATTATAAAATGCTTTCAACTGCCACTCTTAAACTGTTGGAAACTTCCTTCAAAAATATTAAAAAAACAAGTAAAAAAGTCTAAGTTCGGGCGGAGCCGAACATTAAATACCCGGCGCAAGTATTAAATATAAGTTTTTCACCTTTCCGAAAGCTACCGCTACATGGTAAACCGAGGTGTATCCATTTTGAGTAAATTGGCGTCCTTAAATTTCGAAATATTGAAGTTTCAAGCATATCTGAAATTTACTGTTATATGAAAAGCGGCCGTAATTTTAGTTCGATTTCAATAAGTTTCAACGTTTTGCTTCTNTCAAAAATAATTTAGTGTAAATATATGTGGTGTTAAATTTTATTTTTAAAACAGGTGGCAATCTTCTTTAAAACTATTTTGGGGAAACGTCTTTCGTCAACTTCTATCGTTCAAAACCCAAATTGTAATCTTTCATTCAAATTTCACTAAATTGAACTGCCACTTTTAAACTGGTGAAAGCTCCATTCACAAATATTTTATAAATAAAACTTAAATCTTCTCTTTCTTTTAAAAATAAGGCTCACCTCTCTTGCTTGATACCCAAAATGAAATATTTTATATAACTTACCGGTTAAATTAACTTTTAATTACTAAACATGTGGCAACCCTCGTCAAAAACATTTTCCAAATAAAGTTTCTCCACACCACGCTTGTTTGATACCCCAATTAAAGTATTTACTTTTTTTGTTAAATAAATTGATGCTAAATTTGCAAACAAGTGGCAACCCTCTTAAAAAACAATACGTAAAGAAAAAAAGCATACTTAAACTATTTTTGATTGACCCCCATATGCAAAAGTAGATTTCAATTAACTTAGTAATAAAATTGATTTTAATTTTTTTTTAGCAGGTGGCAGCCCTCTTCAAAAATAATTTTGAAATAAATATTTTGGAGAACAATCTTTCGTCAACTCCTATCGTCAACTCCTATCGTCTAACACCCTTTTCATTCAACAACTCACTTTATTGATTTGCCACTGGGCGACTATCAAAAATATTTTACAAATGAAACTTAAATCTTTCAGTTCAAAGTTATTTTAGAAATAAAGCTTACCTATCTCGCCTCACACGCAAAGTGAGATATTTTATTTAGTTTAGCACTTAAATAAATTTTGAAATACTTAACATCTGGCAACCCTGATAGCCAAATTAAAATATTTAATTTAACTGGTTAATTAAATTGATTATAAATTTCTAAACAAGTGGCAAGCCCCTTAAAAAACGTATATAAAGAGAGTAAGCAACCTTAAACTATTGTCGATTGACCCACATAAGCCAAAAAAAGTTTCAATTAACTATGTTATAAAATTGATTTTTCTGTGGAGATGGCAACACTTTGCAGAGATACTTTAGAAATAAAGCCTCACCAAACCCCTATCATTTGATACATATTTTAAAACATTTAATTAATTTTGTTAATTTAATCGATTCTGAATTTTTAAACAGGTGGCAACCCTACATAAAAAACGCAAATACTTATTCTTAATCACTCTTCTTTTGACGTCTGTGTACATATGTGTGTAGAAAAAGAATTTCAATAAACTTATTAATTGAATAGGTTTAAACATTTTGAACAGGTGGCAACCCTCTACAGAAATATTTCAGAAATAAAGTTTATTTGAAACTCTTCCGTTTGCTACCCATATTATAATATTTCATTTAACTTGCTAATTAAATTAGTTTTGAATTTCTACACAGGTGGCAACGCTGGCCGGAAATAATTAAGAAATTTTGCTTTCTTAAGTCTCTCTCGTTCTTATTAAAATATTTGATTTAATCTGTTAACTAAATTGATTGCCACTTTTGTACAGGTGGCAACCCTCTTCAAATGTATTTTCAAACAATTACTCATTTTGAGCCATTTTAAATTGACACACACATTGTTGTAATATTTTATTGTTCCTAAATTAATTGATTCTAGATATTGAAAAAGTTGGCAACTCTCTTCCAAAAATATGCTGATGTTAAACCAAGCTATAATATATTTGTGTGCTGAATTTCATTGCAATAAAGTCAACCGTCTTAGCGTGAAATTGGAAAACACACACACTATCTCACTCACAAACTTTCACATTAATATTGTATATGTTTGTATGTAATTAGTAGGATAAATGTCGAAATCAATTGAATAGCTGTCAAATTTGGAAATCAAATACCTCAAGCTTTCACTTTAACAATTAACTTGAGACACCATTGTATCTCAATATTACTCGCAAAGCTTCTTGGAATAGAATTAATAATCAAATTTAGCTGAGAGTCATCCCTTGCGTTTATTAATACCGTAACCTAAAACTTGAAGCTACTGAATTCTTGTCATTTTAGCAACCTGACTTGAGCTCATTTTAGCAAAACAAAATACAAACTTACGAAAAAAAATTTTATTTCAGAAGAAAGACTACGAATTCTGTTCAGTAGATTTCAGCTAATCTTCTTTGTTATATTCAAGAACTCATCAGATAAATAGCATCTCCGAACAACAACTGTTACTTGGGTAACACATTTACGTCAGCGATACAACGGGGCGTATACGTAACATCACTAAATGCGAACAATGAATGACTGAATGCAATTGCATGGGACGTACGTACATACGTACACACATTCGTATGCCCATATGTACGTACGGTGGCATTCGCTGCCCTCTATTTGCTATGTGCGCAAATACACAAACGACATAGAAAATACAAGAACAAATAAAACAAAGTGCATGTACCTTCCATACATACGTCCGACCGACCGACCGTCCATGCGTACGCCAGTTCTAAATAACTTTGTACGAGCAGCGCAACAACGCAGCGCAGATAAAACTTTGAAAGTGAATTTTGTGCGGGATGCCATTCGCTGTTGTTGATTTCTTTTATTTTTTTTTGTTGTACTTGCTCCCTTTATTATTGTTATTGGTATTAGTTAGCTGCAGTCAGCAGCCAGCAGCCAGCAGCCGGCAGCCAACATCACCGTTCGCAGCAGCGCACTTTACCTTGACGTCATACACCAGAGATTCATAATCGCTGAAAGTTCACAAGCAGCGCAACGGAGCTGTTTGCATTAGTTAGTTAAACGAACGAAATAAATGCAAATGCAAAAACAAAAGCGAAGACAACAAAAAAAAAAGGAGGCCAGCGTATACATTCATACGGTTCAAGATCAACGAAAGATGTTTTTGAATAGGAAAAGTTAATGCTCTTGTACAAGCGTGCGTGGGGGAGGGGTGTCTGTTGCAGGCGTAGCATGTAAGCGCGACTTTTTTTCTCGCAATGTTGATGTGCGTGTACATATGTCGACGCGGATGTACCAAGTGTTTGTAAGCATGTACGAAACAAAGTCAGCCAAGTTGAAATTGCCATTTGTGAGGTCTAAATACTTTGCAATGCTAACTTGTTTCCTCTTCTTCTTTCCGCTCCTCGGCATTTTTTTCTGCTCAGCCAATGATTGCTTCGAGTCCTTTGAGTAGATTGTGAATTAAAGGGCCTTATGCATAAAAAGTGAGCTTAAGCTCAGACTCAATTTTTGCACTGAAAGGGTGAGCTCAAGCTCAAGAATTTGTACTGAAAATCGAGTCGGAGCTTAAGCTCACTTTTTATGCATGAGGCCCAAAGTTTTCTTTGGTTGTGAATTTGTGCTGAAATTCGTAATAAGTATATCATTTGAAGATGAGTCTACTGAGGATTTGATCTTAGTAAATATTTGTTGAATACGTAATAAGCTCAGATGAGAATACTCACAATAAATGAATTTAAAATATGTATGGGTTCTAGAGTTGTAATATTTTCGAGTTATTAATAAATCTAACAAAATATTTGTGTAATTTGAAGTCATAGAGTGGTCGTTGGAATATCGCCAGCTCAGAAAACATTACAAAGGTTGTCTAAGGTTTTAGCTGGTTTAGCGTATTCTTCTATTTCGGAAAATGCTCTATATATTTAATGTTGAAGCGCCTGAAACGCGCTGTCGAAAAGTAAACTGCAGTAAACCAGGCCGAAAGCGATCATTCATTGTAGACTAGCGTCACGAAAATCTGTTTATCATAGAATCGGGAATATAAGATTGCTGAATGGTGCACTTTATGGTGTCCGATTAATCGTCAATGTGTTCTTCTGTAGTCTGGCAGAACTAAATATAATACAAAATAAATACTACTTCTTTCCGTATTGGACTACTTAAATATTCAAATTAAATGTTTTGTAGACTGTAGGCGTATTTTTGGTTCACTGTATGGGTGCATTTGGAAGAGATTGTAATATAAATGAAAGAAATTGTAAATGCCAAAAAACAGGTTATCTCAGCTGTAGGCATATCGTGACAATCAGCTGATGATGTTTTTAATTAGGAAGCAGTGTAATGGATTGTGCTTTCGTTAACTAAAATTGAAAAGGTGGTTGGACTGGCGTCCTCTCGTTTTTATTCTCGTTTCCTCCTTCACTTTTTTGTCCTTTCTCTTTCTTTCCGTCTTCTGCATCCAACTTCAACACGTAACGCCCTGTCAAAAATGAAAATTCCATTTTCTCAGCGTTAGCGTCGCGTTATTGTGGGATGCTTCATGCAAATTGTATGGGCATGAGGATTTTTGACAGTTGTTTGGCGCTTGACACGCCAATTTAGAGATGGCAGTAAGCATAAGAGCGTCATTCAAGCTTCCTGATTAACTGACAACCCTCTCATTTACCAAAAAAAAAATTAAAAAAATTCATAAAGAAAGTCCTTTGAAAAAAAAACAAGTATAGAAGTATAAGTTCGGGCGTTATTTACCCGGCGCAGGTATCAACCATCGTCGTTTCAACTTTCTCTAAACTACCTTTGCATGATAATCAGGACAGTTTTTCCCCAGTTCAAAGGTTTTCGACAATATGTTGAGTTAGGCTTAATGATGTAATTGAACCAAGTTTGGCAGCCACGCCCAATTCCTAAAAGACTATGCAGTCTTATTTATTGTTAAGAAATTGTTGTAACTATTAACTTGGAGTAAATTAGCGCCCTTAGTTATTGAAATATCAGAGTTTTCGTATTTCTAAAACATACCGTTATACGGGAAGCACGTGTAATTTTAGTCTGATTTGAATAATTTTTCACGAATTTCTTTTCCGTGCCAAGGTTATAAAGTGCTCCAAGTTTGGTAGAAATCGATAAAGTGGTTACCGAGATACACATTTGTGGTCATAAGTGGGCAAAGCCACGCCCATTATCCAAAATTTTATAATAATCTAATTTTATGCAAAGTGGCCATGGCAATCATTGATTTTAAGTGAGTTACGCTTAGTAGTTGCTGATTTATGGCAGTTTTCGTGTTTCTGTAAATTTCTGTAATTTTCAACAGATTTCTTAGCTAGCCCCTAGGCAAGGCTCGTACCGAGTTTGGTAAGGATTGTTGAAGCGGCTACTGAGATCATCATAAGTGGGCGGAGTCACGCCCATTTTTTAAAAATTTCATAATAATATTATTTTTTACCACAATTTTACTTCACGTACAAATTTTCAACAATATTAACTGAAATATCGCAGTTCTTACATTTTTTTTGAAAATACCGTTACATGGGAAGGGGCGTGGTTACAGTCCGATTTCGCCCGTTTTCAATACCAACCTACTTTGGATAAATGGAAACCCACATGCCGAATTTTGTTGAGATATCTCAATTTTTGCAGACAGACAGACATGACATGGCTTAATCGACTACTCTTTTCATTCTGATCATTTATGTATACATTTGTCGGTGTTGCAGGTTCTTTAATAAGCTTCAAGGTCTGAGAATAAAGGTATACAGAGCCTCAATCAGGTCGGCCACCACATGTATTGCTGCAGCTTTGGTGGCGTTGATCGCCAAGGAGTGTGTGCTTAAGTAATTATTACAGGCAAAAATTGGTTAAAACTCCAGTGAAGAATCTTAGATCTCTGTTTGATTTTCTGCCCTGGCATTAAACAAGCCAACAGAAAACAGTGAAGAAATGCATTGCTTGCTTTCTTCTGGATTTTCATTCGTTGAATTTTTGCCAAAATTGTTTGGGAGGTAAATCCGTTTCGACATTGTGCTTTCTTTCGTGCCATTTTTCGCCTTTCAAATGCTTAAGTTATTGGAGTATATAATTAGCGAAAGTACCGCGGGCACTAAATCATCATCTGCAGAGAATGCAAAACTACTCTAAAAGTCTTAAAAGTCGTCCTTCTTTCAGAAATGTACATAAGTTAAGACGGAACTTCGTTGGAAAATGGAATAAACTTGAACTCATGTAGATTTTTGCGGCACTGTGGTGCTTCAAGTAACAAAATGATTGATAAATTGACAAACTACTTTGCTAGTAAAAAGGATGGAGTTATGAGATCTGATACAATGATAATTAGGTGACACAAGCCATGGTGACTGCAAAGTGCAAAGTACTCAGCTGCGTCAAAGAGCCTGGAAATTTTGTATCAGAGTAATCGCATTTAACTGGCTTCGTTATTATCCTTATCTCTTCGGACCATGGGCAATTATGCTTGATAGCAGAAAAAATCACAACAGCAATCCCAAAAATTGCCGAATTAGCCCTAGCCACAAAAAACACACACATACACAGAAAAAGTCAAAAAGGCTGGAAAAATAATCCAAAAAGTGATGAAAAGAGTTTTAAAAACTTTTAAAAAATTCACCAAAAAGTCTCAAAATGTGCAGGGAACTCCCTAAAGGTCCGTAACAAACACCGAAATGTGCGAAATAAGTCCTTACAAATTTTGAAAAATTCACTAAAAAGCCCCAAAAGATTCAATGAAATCCCTAAAGGTACCTAACAAATACCAAAAAATCCTGAAAATTTCAGAAAAACAATAACATCCTTAACAATCCTTGCAAATCCTTAGCGATGTCTAATAGGAATACCTAAAGGTCCCTAAGAAATACCAAAAACCTCCGAAAAGGCATTACAAAATTTTCACAAAAGTCCCAGAAAGTGTCGAAAATTCATATGGGATTCAAAATAGTGAATTATCCTCCGAAAAGTCATGAAAAAATCTCTGATTAGATCCTAAAATATGCCAAAAATCCCTAAATAACTAAAGAATTCCCGATGTTTCCCGCGAAATTTCGGTACAAAACGAAAAAATTCCGAAAAAATCCTTAAGCTTTCGAAAAGTCAATAAAAATATCTATAGCTGATATCTGAAAAGTACGAGTAACAAGAGACAGATAGTTGCCTAAAATTCCCCATACATCTTTCAAAAATGCCCAAACAATTTGAAAGGAAGCTTAAAATTATCTATAAAGGTTACGAAAAATGTCCACAAGTATTTAAATACTAAAACATTTAACTTGAGAAATCCCAGAAACTTCCGAAAAATACCTGTACCGCCACTTTTCGAAAAATTCCAGAAAAATACAAAATATTTCCCTAGGCGTCTCCGAATAATCCCAAAAAAAAAAAACTCTGAAAAAGGGTAAAAAATCCTGGAAAAATCTCAAAACATGTCAAAAATACTTTTAATACCATGTTCTGACCGACATCGAAAACATGTTTTCGTTGCTAAAACTGGTTTTCGACGTAAAATTTGTGTTTTCGTCCATGTAATCTGTCAAACGAAAACCAGTTTTCGCTGAACACCACTTGAAAACTCACGTTCCACTCATTCTAATCGGTGTCTACACTAGTTTTTTTCGATTATTTATCGAAGTGGAAGTCATATTTTATCATCTTTCATACGCCACTTCGGATTTATTGTTAATTGGCTGACCAAAATAAAATAAGTATGGAAGTAAAAGGTTGTTAATGAAAAGAAATTGAAGGAAAAGTATTTTGGTTTTGTTTTTGTGTAGGAAAACTGTAAACAAAGGATGTAAGAAATGTCAACACCAAATGTCAAAACACCAACAGTCGGTGTGAACAGCCTTCAGCCCACAATCCCAAAACTCGTTTTCAAGGTGTTTTCGTTGTCGGTCAGAACATGATATAAGTCATTAAAAACAACATCCACATGTCCCGGAGAACTGAAAAACCCCGAAACAAACTCAAAAATTCGTTGAAAAATCAAAAAAAAAAAAAAAAGGTTAAAATCCCCAGGTATTACAAAAATACTGATTTTTTCCAAAAGACAAGACAAGGCCGAAAAATACTTTCTCTTATTTTTTGCTTCGAAATCTGATATAGTCTTTTCAAAATACTCGTGTGCGTAAATATTGTGCTTTCAAATTATACGTTCGCTATAAAAATATACTGAATTCCAATGAGCCTTTAAATGTGCTGAAAATTAAGCTTTTCGTTAAAAATTTCTTAGGAAAACAAAAAAAAAACAAAAAGGAAAAGAGCGCAATCATCTAAAATTTCGTGCGCATAATTCAAGTGCACAAATACCTTCGGCGAAAAAGTTACGCTCAACGAAATTAATATAAAATTTAACCATTCAAATTGAAACCCAATTCATTCAACCCTTCTCACAAATTTTTTGCAAGTCACATTTTTCTGGGTCATGGAGCTACATATTTATTATTTATTTGTATTTAAGGAAAAAAAAAGCTAACAAATTTTACCCGCATTTTAATTACGTGCTACATCATTTTTCCAAGCGCGCATACCTGCTGGCCAATTACAAAAGCAATGCTAGAAAAAAAGGTGGAATTCAAGCCAACAACAACAAAAAAAATGCCCCTAACACAGCTGCCTTAAATCGTATAATTGAAATTAAGTCATTGGCGTGTGGTGGCGGGCCCGCCTGCCGTCGTCGATGGTAGTTAAAAAACGCTGCGATGAAGCGAGCGTGCAAGATAAATCGCAACATGGCATGCCATAGCTGTTGCGGTCGAAGCGCGAAGTAAGCGCTGAGACAACAACAAAAGCAGACATAAAAGTAAACTTGACCCAAGCGAATTTGCTGGCACACGCGCTGCTATCTCAAAAGGAGCAACTGTTGCCGCCGCCGCTGCTGCCGATTCTGCTGCTATTCTTGTGGCTGCTAGCCAAGCGTTGGAGTCCTGGAGTGCCTCCTGGTGCATGGATGCCTGCCACGCTTTACCGCTGGGCAACCAAATGGAATTTTGCAATTAATTTTCATTCGCGTGCGCGACGCGGCAATAAATACCAACGTTAATAAAAATGAAAATCACAAATGCCGAGAAAAAAAACGCATAGAACGGACTGAAACAATAAATAAGTAAAATTGCAAGGGGAAAGCGTGGCAAGAGGAAAATATTGCTATATTGTTATATAAAGCTTAAAAAAAAATCAAGTGCATAAATAAATAAAAGTAGGCATACATACTTGCATACACACATATAACTGTATCTCTATAACGACACGGACAATGGCCACGAGGCGCCACAGCCATAAATAAATAAAATACTTAAATTAGTGCGACAAATATGGGCTCGAAATCATGTCTATAAATATATATTATGCTTGAGTAGGTATGTATATACGCGCGTGCTTGTGCGTTTGTGCAAGTGCGTCTGATTGTGCGTGCAAAAGTGGGTAAATTTATGTATTAAAGCAATTTTGCGAAACTGGGTCTGTGGCAAGAACGCACACACACACACATATATAAAAAAATATATACTCACTATTTTCTACATATATACTATGTATGCATATAGCTGTATGAGAATGAATATAATTGTCCAGCAAACGAACATGAAAAAGTGTGGCGTAAATGCCAAAAGGCGCAACACTTTAAGGTTGCCTCACTTAAAAAAATGAAAAAGAAAAAAATTTATATATAAAAGGTCATCAAGCAAAAGCACTGAAGTGTTGTAAGCAAATAAAGTAACAAGCAGAAAAAAATCAAAAATAAAAAATAAAAATAAAAAAGAGTGCGCACTAAAACAATATAATCATCAAAGTCGAAGAAAAAAATTCCAACTTGCAAAAAATTTAATTACGAAGAACGAGGTAAATAAAGTTGGCAGCTGAGAAATTTTTTTCCTTACGCATTATAGCGCACAACAATGAGAAGTCTAATGGCATAAAGGAGGCGAAAAAAAATGTGTTGAACTAGAACTTTTTTTTTTTTTTTGTTTGCAAAATCTGTGAAGCCAACTTGAAGTAAAGCACAGCTAAGAACAAAAAATTAAGCTACGTACACAAAAACAAAGAAAAAAAGCGTATCTAATATAAAAAATAAAAACAAAATCATTAACGTCTGCTAAAGTCTTAAGGTATTATGATCGCAGTGACTAGCAATAAAACCAAAGCAGCTTAAGTCCACTAAAACTGTCGAAAGGTGGAAAAAAAGCGAATAGGGAAATTGAAGCAACAGCACGAGCTACTTACTTAGCAAGAGCTTTAAGTTGCGATAGGTCTTCGGGGATGCGTATATTGTGCATACAGGCGAGGTCAACAAGATAGTTTATTTATTTATTTTTAATAAATTTCATTCAAAATATATTCAGTTCGATCAGTAACAGCAAACACATACATAAAAGTTTTAAAGCTTGCACAAAGTTAACAAAAATTAAATAAACCTCAAAAAAATTTAATGCAAATTTCTAACTTTTCATTCAGAATTTTTAGAAAATTTTCAAATATGCAGTTTTGTGCAAGTTTCAAGTCTTTAAAAATTACGGTTGATTTTTTAAAATTTTTTTCGAGGGCTTAGAGCTTTGTCTTCCAATAAACGTATAAATAAAATCATGTACGTACATGAATGAACATATCTACATACATATGTCCATACGTATATTTCAGTTTCTGAACGCATAACTTCTAATGCGGAACGCTTCTAAATGCGACGCTTCCGGGCAGGACTTTTCCAATAACATTTTTTTTTTGGAAGCTGTACTAGTAGATCTTTTAATGACGCACAGTGCGGCCGAAATCCAAAAGTACGGCCAAAATTCGAAGCATTCATGAAATACCACAGGCCGCTACTGTGAACAGTTTTCGCTTCTCAAGGATTACTGCAAATTTTTAAATTCAAATGGGGGCATGTGGGAATAAATATGACTCTTGACAGGAACTCATCTTCTCCTTTTTTACGTCCAGTAAGAGTTCTTGCTGCAATTATATTTTCCATTTCTTTCTTTACTATCACGGTGCCACACTCACTCCCTTTCAGTTTACTATACTCTCGACCAGTGTTGCCGTTGTACGACGAAAGGAGCAATTTGACCCTTTTTAAGCGCCAATACCCTTTGACTCGACTTTTTGAAAAAATATAGATTTTTTGACCCTTTTCCAAAACTATGTGCGACTTTGGACATTTTTTAGGAAATGTCAACACAGCCATACTATTAAAAAATATTTCTTCCTATAAGTACGAAAAAATGCATCACTTAAAACTTTCAAAGGAAATGCAACTTTTCCCTTGCAGTAACCATATGCGTGCGTGTATGCGTGCAACCCTGTTTTGAGCAAAGCTTATCCCGCTGATTTCTCTTTATTGCTGTCGTGATCCAATGCGTTACACGGGTTACTGATAAACGAACGAAGTGATGAGAACTTAAACAGCGCGCTTCGAAAATACACATTTACGTTTTCATTTTTGTATTTTAAATATATGTATTTTTAAAGTTCCTTCTCAAGACCCGGTTCTTGCAACCGCTTGTGCTTCATTACTTTAAAATCATCATCCAATACAAGTATACCTACGGTGACCATCCGTCCTTTATTTAAAAGGCCAGTCCTTTATTTTAGCCCCCTGTTCTTTAGAACTTTTTTTTTAAATAAAGGACGCCTTTTGTCCTTTATTTCTTAAACTGTCCTTTAAATGAGCTCTGGATTTCTCAAGGGTAAATTTTTAAACAGAGAATACGAAAAAATAAAAATGTCCCTTATAAAATATGTATAATGAAAACCCTCATTGCTAATACTGATAGAGGAAATTTACATAAATGAAAAAAATAACTAATATTTAGAAATTTTCCTACAAAAATTAATACCCCTTTAGTAAAATTCAATGTTCTCAAAAACACAGAAAAACGGCCAAGGATGACGAAGTCCTTGATAAGGATTCGGTTTCATTTATCGAAATCGGTTTAAGTCCGGTTACGGCCCTTTCAAGAAGGGAACTTGTACAATTAAATAGTATTATTAACTGGTAAATATTTGATTTGAATTACGATAGGGGTAAGGTTTTTGGATCATACAAGTTGTATGTACTTATGTATTACAAAATTTTTAAAAAAATATCCTTTATTTTACCGTGGTAAATATGGTCGCCGTAAGAGTATACCATTCAATTTTCCATTAAGTATGTTGTTGTTCTTAAACTTTCGAATTTTTTCACAACGCCAAATTCGTATGCATTTAAGCGAAACAAAATTTACGCGACCGAACGTCCTTGAATGGCTGTGCTTGTCGTATCGACTTCACAAGTATTGTCTGTTACGCTTGGCTTACTTTGTCTCAGTGCATATATAACCTGCAGCAATTCGAACTGGTGCAGAACTTGCGCTGAGTTAGTCTGAAAAGGGACGGTACTNTGCTTTCAATTGGCGATGTCCTACGAAGTGACAATTGTCGCCCTCTGCATAACTTTTGAACTTGTTCTGAGCTGACTCTGGCCTAGATGGTTCTGAGACAGTTCTATATGAACAACAGTTCCTACATAGCTCAAAAAGGGTGGTTAGTTTTGAGCTGGTTCTAAGAAGTATAGTATAGGGCCTTTTCTTTAAATAAGCACGCATACAATTTTGTAAATAAAAAGTATATCATTTTATGTTCAAAGAGCTATTTGATTTGCACTAATTGTTGCTTTTTGAGACAAACTGTGCTTTAAAATTAGGAACACAAAGTATCAATTATTCCTTCATTTTCTAAAACCGTTATTATTAAAAATAATTTATATTTGCTACGTATAATGAGTATTTCTGGGATACTTATAATTAAAAATCTGAACTAAATCGTGTAAAAAAATTTACAAAAACGGTGATGCATTGAATGCTTATTTGTGATAACTCAGCGTTAAATTGTATTAAATGTTTAAATATTTTCGTTTAAGATGCAAGATTACACTTTATTGCACTAAAATTTGATGGGCTACAAAACAGAATACTCGAAATATTTATAAAAAAAAATCTCAGATTAAAAAGTTTAGAATTTTAATAAAATTTTTAGTGTTCTATCAAATTTGCATAACAGTTAGGAATTTGAATTTAAATGGTTTATGGAGCATGACGCATAGTACTTAAATAAAAACTTAACGAAAAATATTTAAAATGAAAAACCTTGGAAATTAAAAGAAAAAAAAAACACTGCATAACTACATATTTCGGGTGCTCAGATATATGTATATTTACGTATGTTCAGTATCGTTCATATCAATAGCACCCCCATTTCAAAGTGAGATTGTTTACCACTTTTGTTTATTTTTTTTTTTTTTTAAATCTGATTAAAAGGTCAAAAATGTCTAAATGGTCTAAGAAAATCGAAAAAATATAGTATATTACATATACGTATATGTATATTACATTTGTGCATCTTTTGTCAGCTTTCACATGACCACGATGAGTAAACATTGTTGACAGCGCAACTAGCAACATGTTGAGCTTCAACCGTCCGTCCAGCTCTGCATCCCTTTTGCAGTAGTTCAGAGACAGTTCTGAAATTTATAGGACGGAACTAGCGCTTTGCCAGACTGTACCTAAATTTTACTGCAGGTTATGTATAGATGTGTGCATGTATGTCTATAGGTGTGTAGATATGTATATATGTATGTGGGTAGGTGTGCATGCACTTATGCACGACTGGCTGGATGGTTGGTGCATGTGCCACTTGTTCCTTCACGCGCCATCTTGCTCACTTAACTTTCCGGCAGTTTGCTCTCCGCCACTGCTTGCCA
>NW_016164703.1:0-30357 GCF_001687245.7 Rhagoletis zephyria | reverse complement strand
CAGCCAAAACCTTACCAATTTAGACTTATGAGGTATCATTTGTAAGGTACTTTCTCTCCCTTTCAATTTCTTTACAACTCATTCAAGGTATGAAAGAGTGAATGAGTTTTTTTTGCAAAGAAATAAAAAGGATAAGAAAATACCTTTCCACTGATACCTCATAAATCTATATCGCTAAGGTTTTAGTTGTTCAAGTTTTTCTTACGCCAATATTTGAAAAAAGGAAAAAAAAAATCTCATTATTATCATTCCGTTGATACAATTTTTTAATATTTTTATGTAGATTTTTTAAGCTTAAACTGTTTTGTCATCTAAGGGGATTTTTTCCAAAAAATCTTTTAACAAACTATTTGTATTCATAAAAAACTCCATTTTCAGAGGTATTTTGAAATCAGTCCAGCTCACATAAATCTTAATATTATTACAAAATATTTAGGTATCAAATATTAACCGATTTCAAAATAAAAATAACGGTTTCTTTTTGTACGTTTCTACATTTCTAGAGGCTCAGCAGCACAATTCACAAAAATTGATTTTCCTGTGTATTTTTGCACCACCCTAATGTGCATTCATACATGTATGTATGTATATTAGACTGCGCCTTATTTTGGAACTTTGCCCTAAAAAGCAAGACTCTCCCTAGAAAGGTTATTTTGGTCATAAAAACGTGCCCTGCGAAAAAATTTTAAAATCGCATGACGGAAACGTATAATTTAGTATATTTTAATAACACTTGATATGCCCCGATGTCATATATTGCGTAATACTAGAATTTTTTAGATTCTGAGCTCTGAGTTAATTTTTAAAAATGTAGTGGAAATTAAAAATTTTGTTATTTAGTACTTGTGTAACATATGTGTTTACTCCTTTTTTATATACATACATACTACTTAGGTTAGGACAAAATAATAATTTGATGATTGAAATAACTTAAATTTTTTATGTAAATATATTTAATAAAGTTTTGCTTTTCAAAATAATGAAAACTGGATTTCTGGTGAAAATTTAAGGAGATATCAACATTATTTTTCCCATATTTATATTGAACAGGCAAAAGCACATTAAGTGGCATTACAACATATTAAATTACCTATTGGCTTATAGGCAATTTTGACCACATTGTTAAAAATTTGATGAATATTTATGCGGAACTTTAGGGCCTTTGGGGCACGTTTCTTGCTTAAAGTATTGCTTTGTAGCTTACTAAAAAATTGTCCCATACAAATACGGCGCAGTCTTATGTACATGCATACATACATACATGTATATGCACGAACAAAGTCAACAAAAGTTGATGGTATACATTTTAAACACTAATATTAGTTTTAACTTTTTTTTAACAGAAAACTAGGCGGCTTAGCGGCTGTACGCCATACCGACATATTAGCATTTTAACTCCAGTTTGGTCATCAAAGTTTTACGCAATTTGTCAGCGCGTTTGTGGCACACCGTACTTTTCAGCATGTTCTAGCTTCGTGTTGAATTATTAATTTTCGAATTAATAGATTTTTATAAAAATTTGTCGGCCTGTGAAAATTTCAGTGTATCTCATTTTTGTGCGTTTCAATACAAGTCAGATTTCTTAGCGTCTAACCTCAAAATTGGCTTCAACAGAAATCACCTGTTTTAAATGGATGCTTAGATTTTCAAAAGAGTTGTCTTTCGACTATGGAACCATTGCAGCGCAGATCAAACAGGACATACTACAACTACCAAGGAGGCTCAGATCTGTAGCCATTAATTCGTTTTTCAGATAAGCCTATATGCTTTGCATCTTTAGAAAGCTCTGCAACTGAAACGCACACCAACAGAGTGAATTTACCGGCGACTGGCTACTGCGGCAGCTGTTGTGACGATGAAGACATCAAGAGTATCGAACACTTTCTTTTCTATTGCCAAGGTCTGGCTCAAATTAGGTGGCGGCCTTTCCATCAGTACTTTTTAGACTGTCTTTCGGACCTAATATTTTACATATCTGGGTAAACGATCGGAGTCGACATAAAGCCAATCAAACGGTATCACAACAGGCCGTATAGTGCCTCCATCTGGCTATTTGTTAAAGCCATCCACCAAACTAGCCTACGTAAAATTTTAGTTCCTTATACACTTTCAACAATAACATTCCTCAGTTGTCATCTAACGTTATTTTAATCAATGATCTGGCATTTAGAAAAATGAACAGATTGCAACACCCAATGCATAAAAATGATTAAGAAGTAATGGAAATGCGATAACTGTAACTTAGCAAATCCGGCAAAAACTTCCAACATTAAACGGCGTAGCACCGTCGCTCTCAAATGATGTGAAATACATACTTGGGCGTCATCTTTGGCAGGAATCTGACCTGGAATCGTACCGTAGAAAACCACTTCAGAAAGGCCATTACCGTCCTCTACGCCTGCAAAATGGCAATAAGCAAGAAATTGGGTCGTAAATTTCACATAGTACACTCGATTTACGCAGCAGTCGTACATCCTGTGTTATTATACGCCACCAAAGTCTGGTGGACATTACTGGATAAGTCGATCATTAATTCTAAACCAAGTTTCAAAGGATGCTAGTAGCACTGCCATCCATGCCCACAAAAGCTCTGTAAACACTCTTAAACTGTCTACCCCTAGACCTTTTTGGGAAGCTTAAGGCTTCTTAAGGGCAATACTGTAAGATTAAGGGCACTGTCAAAATGGAAAGACACCAGGTTTGGTCACACCAACATTCTAACCAATTATACATACACAGCACCGCCTCTCGAGCTGGAGACAGTTTTTTCTCTGGCGCCAGAATTTTTGTAAAAGATTTTGAAATTTCAAAGATATGTTCTCAAAGAATAATTCTCAAACTTAAGGTATCCACACACCTATGCGATTCTGTCGGTGCGAATCTGTTCCAACATAATTTACAACAATGCCGACCATAGTTTTCACAGTTCTTCTTTTGGTTGTGCCGAAATCGCAGACTCCGTGTTTTGAGAACGAAAAAGGTCAATAGAAGGATTTTACAAACAATTACAATTGGATTAAAACAAAGTTGAACGTAAGAAAACAAAACATATTTGATGTAGAAAAGTTAAGAATTTTATTTTTGTTGAAAAATATTTTTTGTTTGTCCATAAATTGACAGTTTTTGCAGCGATAATATCGCACAGATGCGTACTTGCGTTTTCGAAGCAGTAACGTCTGTAGCATCAATAACGGTGCGGATTCGTCGTAGGTGTGTGGATACCATTATTCAAAATATTCAGTGCAATGTAGAATAACAATATGCATACCAAATGATATACAAAATTCTTTAGAAGGACAAATTGGTATTGAAAATTCCCTCTTAATTATGTTATTTGTTAAGCTATTAAAGTAGAAGGGTGAAATTCGAAATGTCACTTTCAAAATAAACGGCTCATATATATAGTAGATTTAATATTTCTAAAATGAGAAATATCGGAAATAGTCGCTTATACGGTATGAAGCTGTATACCGTCTAACATTTTATATGCCCATTTTATAAATTATACGAGTAATACATGATATTTTTCCCAAAGGAAAATGTTACTCTTGTCAGAAGGATGCAGGTTATCTAGCCAACGCACTCAGCACACTCTGTCGAACCTATATTTTTAAACTATATAAAATTCCTTCTGTGGGTTTTTCTTTCATCTTGCATTCCATCTCAAATAATATCACAGGTTTACAAAAAAAAAAGTTTCTGCATATTGAACCAAACCCTATATCCCTACGCCCTGAATGCGAATCCGAGGTCTGTTAGCCTCCATCACGTCAGGTTTATTTAATGAATTTTTCCCTATTTGACCCTCCAATGCGCTCGAACCTGACATGATGAGATGGGATGGATGACAGACCTCGAATTCGCATTCAGCGCGCCGAATGACATAAGGATATAGGGGTTTGGTTCAATATGCAGATACGTTTTTTTTGTAAACCAGTGTAATAATTCTACTTTTTTAGCCAAATATTTGTCACAGTAGCTAAAAAGTCTCTGTCACTTTTATCTGTATATAAATATTATTTAACAACAGGCATATACATACAAACATAACAACGTAGGCATAAATAATAAAACAACGAGTCAGATTANATAATATCACAGGTTTACAAAAAAAAAAGTTTCTGCATATTGAACCAAACCCTATATCCCTACGCCCTGAATGCGAATCCGAGGTCTGTTAGCCTCCATCACGTCAGGTTTATTTAATGAATTTTTCCCTATTTGACCCTCCAATGCGCTCGAACCTGACATGATGAGATGGGATGGATGACAGACCTCGAATTCGCATTCAGCGCGCCGAATGACATAAGGATATAGGGGTTTGGTTCAATATGCAGATACGTTTTTTTTTTGTAAACCAGTGTAATAATTCTACTTTTTAGCCAAATATTTGTCACAGTAGCCAAAAAGTCTCTGTCACTTTTATCTGTATATAAATATTATTTAACAACAGGCATATACATACAAACATAACAACGTAGGCATAAATAATAAAACAACGAGTCAGATTATTTAAGAAGAAATTCAAAAAAAAAAGTGCTGTTGTCAGGAAAATGCATTTTTCACCCTTCAATAGCTCTTAACATGTTCGTATATTACATAAACACAGATGTACGTACACTTGCGGTCAGCTGATTAAGTCAAGTGACATTTTGACTAGTTTTTGCTATTTTTATTTTGTTTATTTAATGTTTATTTTTTTATAAAAGTTTGGCAGTTTACTTAACCAGCGCCACAAAATTCCATATTTCAAACTTCATACAAAAATTATGAAAATTCAAAAAACTTTAACAATTGCACCCAAAAATTTTAAATTTTTTATTCTTGCTGATGGTGCTTGCCATTTTCTCCCATATAAGCGATATATGGAAGAAAATGCACAACACCGTCAGCCAAAGAAAAAAATACATATACCTACCAAAATTTAATAAGCTAGAAAACTGAATACCAAACATTTTTCTAAAAATTCTGAATAAAAAGTTTAAAATTTTTGGGTGCAATTGTTAAATTTTGTTGAATTTTCATGATCTTTGTACGAAGTTTTAAATGTGGATTTATGTGGCGCTGCTGAGGTAAATTGCTAAACTTTTTTTAAAAGAGTATAAACATTAAATAAACAAAAGAAAAATAGCCAAAACTAGTCAAAATGTCACTTGACTTAATCAGCTGACCACAAGGGTACATATGCATATGTGTTCTCGTGCATTTTCTATAATTTATGGTTATTTCACAAAAAGCAACAATGCACTGGTGCAGTAAATATTTTCAAAACTTTTTATACGCATATATGTATTGTACTTACAATTTCATTAAAAAATGACATGCTAGCAAATATATTTTATTGATTTAAGTTAAAATATCACAAATTTCAGGAATAACAGTACAGTAACAAAAAAATTATGTACAAAAATATGAAACAAGCATACATAGGCATGCATAGAAAAGGTATGCTATGGTGAATATGCCTATAAAATAATATGTATGTATGTATGTATGTACATTTTATACAAAAGTATGTGTGCATTTGCTCTTAGCATTGACATCTGCCATTCAATTTCGAATTAACTGATTGGCAAATAAATAGTTGGATAAGCACCAGTGCTTATCAATATGTCATCAATTCTGATTTTATAAGTTTGATTTTATTGAGAAATGAGAACGACATTTAATTACCTTCAATAGCATGCCAGTCAATACTCATGCACAGGCAAGTAGCTAAAGACAAGTTTTAACGTTTCACGGAAAAAATTAATGTAAATTGTTTGGGTCAATTATAATCTCGATATAAACGTAGTTTCTGGTGTTTCCTCACTGAAAACGTACAAATTTAAAAATGTTGTTTGCTTTTCTTAAAAAATATCTAAGCAACTATACATACATACATACATATTTATTCCAAACTCTGGCAAAATCACTCTCATCAAAAACAGCCGAAGCTATAAATACACCTTAATCAGTACAAAAAGAAATCACACATTAAAAACCCTCACTCGTTTCGTATTTCCACTTAGTACTAGCAAATGTTTTGGTACACGATTTGATTTGACATCCATTCTCAGTAATCAGTGAACGCAACAACTTTGATTTAACGGCGTTAACAGTTGTTACAGTTGCTCGCAATCATGAGTTGCGTTCCCAAACTCGCAAGAAGTTGCATGAATTTACAGGATTTTACGATAAGGCATTCCCGTACTCGGTTATCTGGCAAAGTAGGGGCAAAATGCGAGAGTAAAATCGGTCCTCTCTTTGTCAGAAGTTGCAAGATTTTACCCCAAGAATTTTTGCTGGTAAAATCTGGTAAAGTGACAAACTATCAGCTGTTCAAATGATTTCAAATTTGAATAAGCAAAAACAAAAGTACATCTGCATTTTCACCTTGTTAAATATATCCTAGCGAACAAATATCAAGTTTTGTAAGTATTTTTGTTAATTTTCTGGTGTATTTAAGCAATATTTAGAAGATCGCCAAATGATGAAAAAAACTGCTATCTAAACAAAACATGGCATCCACGATGTATTTGACAGTTTTACCATCTTTTACCCGAAAAACGTTCCCGTACTTTTTGGTTTTTCTCTCTTTCTCTGACAGCAATTTAGTTTTTTGACTGTTTTATAGGTTTTACCCAGAAAAGTTGAGTAACGAAACTATGGAATGGGATTCGCTCGAAAATTGAGCCGTCGCACAGTGCCGCCTAATTGGGCATAAATCGAAATATTCGTTATCTGCAATTTGAACTTCTCTGGTATTTTTGTAAAGACAATTTATCCACTAAAAATAATTAAACAGACATTTCCCCAAAAAATTAATTTTATACCGCCAGGAAGCCACTAAAGTCGACAGATTTTATACTAAGAATTTTAATAAAGCATACCCAGGCATAAACCCTTCACAGAAAAAAATTTCAAAAATATATTCTTTGAAATAAAATGTTGGTTTGACTTTTGTTCCATATAGATAGCAGAGAATAACAGGAATTAAAATTTTGGAATAAAATTAAACACAGGGTGTAACTGCGGTGTGAAAAAAAAACTATTTTTTTAAATGAAATTTCAAAAAATGCTAAATTTTAATGGAATGAATAAAAAATATATGTAAAAATTGGTTATTTTTTATTATTTGATTAAATAGCACGGGCTTTGAGCTTCCAAAGGAAGAAATAAAAACCTGCTAATTTTTTGCACTTTCTGAAGTAATGCGTTTTTCGCTAATGCATAAAATAATTTTTTCATTTTTTGTCAGTGCCTTGAGATCTACACGATTCGCTCCATTTTCAAAAATAAAGTGTCACATTAAAAATCTTAACCTGTGGACAATAGAAGGTTTATTTTTTTTAAGAGTNTCAGTGCCTTGAGATCTACACGATTCGCTCCATTTTCAAAAATAAAGTGTCAGATTAAAAATCTTAACCTGTGGACAATAGAAGGTTTATTTTTTTTAAGAGTTGCCACCTGTTAAAAAATTAGATTGGTAAAAAAATTAGATTGACTTTTTTTTATAAGTTAAATGACTTATTAAGAGATGAGTATCAATCGTAATGTATATTTACAACATGTAGAGAGTTGCCACCTGTTTAAAAAATCAAATTCCACTTTAATTAAAGGAATTAGGTAATTGAAAGAGATAGTCACCATTAGGGAGTCAGACGAAAGAGGTTCAAAAAGGTTTTAGCTTAAAAATATTACGAATAGGGTTGCCACCTGTTTGTAAAGTCGAATTTATTAGTCGAATAATAATTACGTCAAACCATAGGACAACGCCATCGTATTTGCTGTTTAATTACAAATACATACATTGTCAATCAGTGATTTGCTCTGATTACGTTCCCTTTAAATTACTGGACACCTAAATTAACTCAGGAATGTTTTTACCCTCCACTCATTTCTTGCTAAATATGTCAAGTTTGTTTATTTGTCTGATACATATTTCAGTTACCTTATTCCCTTAATTAAAGTGAATTTGATTTTTTAAACGTGTGGCAACCCTTCTACGTGTCGTTTAGAGGTAAAGTATTTTAAAAACTAGTTCGATTGATACCCATATTGTAATATCTAATTCATTTAACTTATTAAATAGTTTTAATAAAACTTGTAACAGGTGGCAACCCTTTTCAAAAATAAAAAACTTTATTGCACATCTACAGGCCAATCCCTGTCACTGGACCCCTCACTTTTGAAAATAGAACGAACTATATGTACATACCTATGTAANCTGGACTCCTCACTTTTGAAAATAGAACGAACTATATGTACATACCTATGTAAAAGCCACAAGAACCCAAATTTTCAACTTCATTTACATTGAAAGTATGAAAGCTATCCAAAAACCAATTGCATTTTTGAATTCAGCGTCCTCAAGTTTACTAAGAAGCGAATTTTAATTTAAATCCGTCCATAATTCTATTTTTGCGAACATTTTATATGGAAGGGAAGCACTGTGCGTCGTAATTGGCCTGCAAAACTGCTACGGAAAACGAGAAACATTTCAGATGTTGCGGGCACTAAAAATCNTGTGGCAACCCTTCTACGTGTCGTTTAGAGGTAAAGTATTTTAAAAACTAGTTCAATTGATACCCATATTGTAATATCTAATTCATTTAACTTATTAAATAGTTTTAATAAAACTTGTAACAGGTGGCAACCCTTTTCAAAAATAAAAAACTTTATTGCACATCTACAGGCCAATCCCTGTCACTGGACCCCTCACTTTTGAAAATAGAACGAACTATATGTACATACCTATGTAAAAGCCACAAGAACCCAAATTTTCAACTTCATTTACATTGAAAGTATGAAAGCTATCCAAAAACCAATTGCATTTTTGAATTCAGCGTCCTCAAGTTTACTAAGAAGCGAATTTTAATTTAAATCCGTCCACAATTCTATTTTTGCCCACATTTTATATGGAAGGGAAGCACTGTGCGTCGTAATTGGCCTGCAAAACTGCTACGGAAAACGAGAAACATTTCAGATGTTGCGGGCACTAAAAATCAATCGAAATTTTATGTTTCTTACCATGAAGTTATTCTGGGAGACTATTGGAATAGTCAATCGTGGAAAATACAACAATCCAACTTAGCGCTGCTGGAAGGCAAATGGAGGCCATTTCGAATATCCTGTTTTACAATTTACAATGGGTTATATAATAAATAAATAAACAAAAAGATGTGAAAAATATTAATCAGTATTCATTTTATTGGTCCAATACCATTTACCAAAACATTTTCTAGTACCAATTATATGGCAAGGACTAAAGGTGGGGCTTTGAAAAAAAAATAGATTAACAAAAGAGTCGGTTAAAGTGAATTTATGTACATTTACCATCATTTATTTTTATTCGATTCGCTGAGAAAACAATTGTTTTACTTTTTAATTTTCATTGGAAGGCCGCGAAAAGACATTCTGGGGATCTACTCTGTACTACGATTCGAAACTCAATGCTTTTCGAAAGCCGACACGGACTAAATGTCTGATTATGGCAACGTAACGTAGCTTAGATGGTGTCACTTAAAAATTCTCTTTGATGGATGTTGCTTATATTTAGACAGGCGAAATTAACGTAACCTAATTCCAAGTCAAAGTATGTTTCGTTTTGATTTTTGAAGTTCTAAGTTATGTTAAGTTGGGCTTTCATATATCAGATATTTATTAATGGGATCCGTTACATTTTCGGTTACCTTAAAATTATCGCACAATGTTTACAATGCAAGTTTAACACACCTTAATTGTTGCACTGTTTTACGGATAGTACATAGACATGTATGTATAATGTATGTGCAAATATGTGTAAGGTGCAATGACGCATATAAACTGCAAAACAGGGCTACTTGCTCTGATTTTAGGAATGACATCTGTATGTTTTGATCGAAAATTGTCAGCCCATAAGCCCCTGCGAAACATTTCGTAACCAAAACAAAAACAGTGAAATTAAACAAAATACACATTTTGGGCAATTTTTGAAATTCGAAACTTTGCGTTCCCTTTTAACAATTTAATTAAAACTAAAAACAATTCTACAATTCAGTCCCACATACCTGCTGATCACTGCTGCTAAAGTGTAGTCGTCGATTACAACACAGTCAACACCTTAACAGTGACGTGAAAAACGCTGCAAGACACAAAGTTTACAATCGATGTATAAATCGAAAGCTGTGCCGGAAGTTTTAAATCGGTTATCACAACAGTGCTAACACACTTTCGAGCTAGTATAAATTCACACGCTAAATTTGCCTTAAGCGCGCTGTGCGATAAAAATGCTCACGATTTATAATACTGAGTTATTCAAATACAACACTGAGCCATCCATATACACATGTACTATGTACCTACATATGTATTTATGTAAGCACGAGTATATATTTATGTATGGCTGCTTAGTTACTTTGTAGTTGTTTTGTTTTGAAATTTCACCAATGTGTAAATTGTGAATTGACGCGCGTACTTCAACACCGAAGAACCATTCGAATTGAACGCTACGGTCGATTTGTAACACTGGCCTATTGCGCTGCTGCCTCCAAGGTACTTCTGTTGTGCGCTAGTTGCGGTTATGTTTTGAATTAGTACTTTCTTTGTGTCCAGGACAAAACGTAAGCAAACCGAACAGGCGTTTGAGCCGACTGGGTTGAGGGAAATTGTGAAACGGTACCACGAAATCACGCAAATGAAACGGTGAGTGAGTGAAAAGTGCGAATGAGTGAAAGCTCTAAAGGCGCTCAAAAATACACTGATGCATTTTGTTGGTTGCTGTTGCAAGCAGAGCGTAGTACTCAATGGGGTGGTGGGAAAATTCAGAACCGCGCGAAATGTTTGGATATGAAATTGAGTAAATGAGACAAAACAGTGCGGAAATGGTTCATGGTTGACATGCTAACGTGTCGCCCATAACCTACCAACCTAGAAAAGACATTGTTCGTTTACAATATTGTGACATTAGATTCGTCGTCATTGATATCGTTTCTCAGGTGCTTAAAAAGCTCCATTGTATGAGTGTTTCAATTTCACGGTAATGTTGGCACTCAATGGGAAATCAAAAAAAAAGGAAACCAAAATTTGGAAAACTGAAGCACAAGTTGGACTATTTAAAAGTAAAGCTTGTTGTGAATGTGGAAAAAATCAGTTACGATTAAATGCATTAAAGCTTATTTTGTGTAAACTTTTCCTTTGAAAATTAGTTAGGGGGTGTTCTGAAAACTGAAGATAATGCATTTTCTAAGATAAGTGCCCTCCATTTTTGACCAAACACGTTTTTGCAAAAAAAAATTAACAACTCGTGAGATTCGCTCATATACGAACTTCCTTCAAGGGGCATCTTTCAATATAAGTATAAGCACATTGCTATAAATAGGATGTTCCTTAAAAAAATTGTATTTGTTTGCATATAAAACGTTTTAACGCTTTGATAACCTAATCCCTCCCGAAAGCCTTTTTCTATCCTGAGTGATGGTTGCGCCAACTGCGGAAAAAAAGCGCTCCGACTTTCTCGCTTCTTCGCTGCAAGGATCTTAAAACCCTCTCCAACGAAATCTACGGCGACCCTCTTCACCACCTGAACGAAGGAAGTAAGGCTTCAATTCCGACAGTGAACAACCCTAAAATTTAAGGGGTCTCCTTTTATAACTTGCTCTCCTTCTCCGCACACACAACCGCAGTTGTCAACAAAGTACAGAGCCGCAGCAAGGTCCTCAAGTCGCTAGCCGGCAGTAAGTGGGGCAAAGACAAATAAACGTTGCTGGTAACATACAAGGCAAATGCATGGCTGGTTCTAAACCATGCTTCGCCTTTTTGGTCGCCCGGGACTAGTTGGATACAGTGGACGAAGCTAGAGACTTGTCAGAACGCCGTACTCCAGGCGGTGACATGATGCCTACTGATGTCGCCTGAGCACCACCTACACAGAGAGGCCCGAATGCTTCCCATAAGGGAACACAATAAGATGCTCTGCAAGCAGTTTATGGTGGCGTGCCACAGACGCGAACACCCTAACAGAACCTTGCTAGAGACCTACGTCAGGAGGCACCTATTCGTTTACAAGGACGCGGAACATTCATAGGGAGTCGATCACCTCCTACCAATTACTACCTGTGTCAGACATGGATCTTCAACTGNGCACCACCTACACAGAGAGGCCCAAATGCTTCCCATAAGGGAACACAATAAGATGCTCTGCAAGCAGTTTATGGTGGCGTGCCACAGACGCGAACACCCTAACAGAACCTTGCTAGAGGAGGAGCCTCCACCTACGTCAGGAGGCACCTATTCGTTTACAAGGACGCGGAACATTCATAGGGAGTCGATCACCTCCTACCAATTACTACCTGTGTCAGACATGGATCTTCAACTGCCAAGAGATATCCTGGCCCAGTTACGGCCTCGATACTGTAGCCGCCTCAGCAGTTACCTGGCCATACTCGACCCCAATATCTCCAGTCAGTGCGCCAAAAAATTTTATCTCTTTTAGTACCGTTTTTACAGTGACGAGTTAACTCTCATTCGACAGTTAACTATAGGTTTTCAGTACAAAAATTTTTTGGTGCACAATAGAGGGCTGCATGAATTCATTCAAACTTCTAGCCAAACAGAGTACATTAGATTTAAATATTTTACTTCACATACAAAACACTCAGCGTTTCGAATTTTGTAAGTTATGAATATACATTTTGTTTTAAATTTTCTACCTTCAAATGGAAGTATGTGAATGAATGAATGGAAAACATTCAATCATTCAAACTCATTTCGGTTAATGATTTTTCTACGAACAAATTTGTTCGTATTGTAATAGGAGCGCAGCAATACATACATACATACATATATATGTTTGTACATATGTGCACAAAAACAATATTTTTAGATATTCATAAAAAAATTGCCATTTATTTCAATTCAATTTATTTTCACTTTGTTTGAATATTGTAATGTCGACACATATATCACAACAGGTATTCACTCAAATTCAAAAAAATTTAAAGCCAAAATCATTCATTCGTTTTGTATATTAAAAATTCTTAAGCTGTTTTGAATGAATTCATGCAGCCCTCTAATACATATGTACATGGTATGTATGAAAAATAAATGTATTATACAGGCCAACAGAAATAGGGAAAATTTTGTTTCCTAAAATGTTAAAGCTGTTTTTGATAGACTTTTTTGTGCTNAACCCTCTCCAACGAAATCTACGGCGACCCTCTTCACCACCTGAACGAAGGAAGTAAGGCTTCAATTCCGACAGTGAACAACCCTAAAATTTAAGGGGTCTCCTTTTATAACTTGCTCTCCTTCTCCGCACACACAACCGCAGTTGTCAACAAAGTACAGAGCCGCAGCAAGGTCCTCAAGTCGCTAGCCGGCAGTAAGTGGGGCAAAGACAAATAAACGTTGCTGGTAACATACAAGGCAAATGCATGGCTGGTTCTAAACCATGCTTCGCCTTTTTGGTCGCCCGGGACTAGTTGGATACAGTGGACGAAGCTAGAGACTTGTCAGAACGCCGTACTCCAGGCGGTGACATGATGCCTACTGAGCACCACCTACACAGAGAGGCCCAAATGCTTCCCATAAGGGAACACAATAAGATGCTCTGCAAGCAGTTTATGGTGGCGTGCCACAGACGCGAACACCCTAACAGAACCTTGCTAGAGGAGGAGCCTCCACCTACGTCAGGAGGCACCTATTCGTTTACAAGGACGCGGAACATTCATAGGGAGTCGATCACCTCCTACCAATTACTACCTGTGTCAGACATGGATCTTCAACTGCCAAGAGATATCCTGGCCCAGTTACGGCCTCGATACTGTAGCCGCCTCAGCAGTTACCTGGCCATACTCGACCCCAATATCTCCAGTCAGTGCGCCAAACAATTTTATCTCTTTTAGTACCGTTTTTACAGTGACGAGTTAACTCTCATTCGACAGTTAACTATAGGTTTTCAGTACAAAAATTTTTGGTGCACAATAGAGGGCTGCATGAATTCATTCAAGCTTCTAGCCAAACAGAGTACATAAGATTTAAATATTTTATTTCAAATACAAAACACTCAGCGTTTCGAATTTTGTAAGTTATGAATATACATTTTGTTTTAAATTTTCTACCTTCAAATGGAAGTATGTGAATGAATGAATGNAACAGAACCTTGCTAGAGACCTACGTCAGGAGGCACCTATTCGTTTACAAGGACGCGGAACATTCATAGGGAGTCGATCACCTCCTACCAATTACTACCTGTGTCAGACATGGATCTTCAACTTCCAAGAGATATCCTGGCCCAGTTACGGCCTGGATACTGTAGCCGCCTCAGCAGTTACCTGGCCATACTCGACCCCAATATCTCCAGTCAGTGCGCCAAAAAATTTTATCTCTTTTAGTACCGTTTTTACAGTGACGAGTTAACTCTCATTCGACAGTTAACTATAAGTTTTCAGTACAACAATTTTTTGGTGCACAATAGAGGGCTGCATGAATTCATTCAAACTTCTAGCCAAACAGAGTACATTAGATTTAAATATTTTACTTCACATACAAAACACTCAGCGTTTCGAATTTTGTAAGTTATGAATATACATTTTGTTTTAAATTTTCTACCTTCAAATGGAAGAATGTGAATGAATGAATGAATGGAAAACATTCAATCATTCAAACTCATTTCGGTTAATGATTTTTCTACGAACAAATTTGTTCGTATTGTAATAGGAGCGCAGCAATACATACATACATACATATATATGTTTGTACATATGTGCACAAAAACAATATTTTTAGATATTCATAAAAAAATTGCCATTTATTTCAATTCAATTTATTTTCACTTTGTTTGAATATTGTAATGTCGACACATATATCACAACAGGTATTCACTCAAATTCAAAAAAATTTAAAGCCAAAATCATTCATTCGTTTTGTATATTAATAATTCTTAAGCTGTTTTGAATGAATTCATGAAGCCCTCTAATACATATGTACATGGTATGTATGAAAAATATATATATATACAGGCCAACAAAAATAGGGAAAATTCTGTTTCCTAAAATGTTAAAGCTGTTTTTGATAGACTTTTTTGTGCTGATTACGAATCTGTAAGTGTAAAGTTTCCATCAGCTTTAGATTTTGCGAAAAACGTGGTCAAAGTATCAACAAACTGCTTTTTTGCAATATTTTAGAAGCTCTNTGGAAAACATTCAATCATTCAAACTCATTTCGGTTAAAGATTTTTCTACGAACAAATTTGTTCGTATTGTAATAGGAGCGCAGCAATACATACATACATACATATATATGTTTGTACATATGTGCACAGAAACAATATTTTTAGATATTCATAAAAAAATTGCCATTTATTTCAATTCAATTTATTTTCACTTTGTTTGAATATTGTAATGTCGACACATATATCACAACAGGTATTCACTCAAATTCAAAAAAATTTAAAGCCAAAATCATTCATTCGTTTTGTATATTAATAATTCTTAAGCTGTTTTGAATGAATTCATGAAGCCCTCTAATACATATGTACATGGTATGTATGAAAAATATATATATATACAGGCCAACAAAAATAGGGAAAATTCTGTTTCCTAAAATGTTAAAGCTGTTTTTGATAGACTTTTTTGTGCTGATTACGAATCTGTAAGTGTAAAGTTTCCATCAGCTTTAGATTTTGCGAAAAACGTGGTCAAAGTATCAACAAACTGCTTTTTTGCAATATTTTAGAAGCTCTAGCAAAAAACAAAAGGCGATAAAACCTTCCACTTGGGCTTAGATTAAATCTAGAACTCTCGAAAACTATCCCTGGAAATACCATTCGTGCACCTTGACTTGATGGTAACTTATAGTAATTTTTTGAATAGCAAAAAATAATTTTGGCCAAGTTTGAGTACCTCACGCAAATCTGTTAACCTTCTCAATTACATCGGCAACCTAGTTTCTTTACCTCTATACTCTTGCCACCAGCAGAGTTACCCACCCGGGCACAGAGCGTTTCGCCGCCCCTGGTGAAGAGAATGTAAGTAACGCAAGCTCTCGGAATGTTCTTACAAAATATAACTCCTCAGAGTGAGAGCTCTGTTTTTCAAAACTTGCAGGTGTGTCATCACAATATTTTAATAAATAGAAAAAAAAGAAAATATATTATTTTTATTTTTTCCACTCCGATTTTGGGGTTGGAATCTTCACANCTGCTTTTTTGCAATATTTTAGAAGCTCTAGCAAAAAACAAAAGGCGATAAAACCTTCCACTTGGGCTTAGATTAAAGCTAGAACTCTCGAAAACTATCCCTGGAAATACCATTCGTGCACCTTGACTTGATGGTAACTTATAGTCATTTTTTGAATAGCAAAAAATAATTTTGGCCAAGTTTGAGTACCTCACGCAAATCTGTTAACCTTCTCAATTACATCGGCAGCCTAGTTTCTTTACCTCTATACTCTTGCCACCAGCAGAGTTACCCACCCGGGCACAGAGCGTTTCGCCGCCCCTGGTGAAGAGAATGTAAGTAACGCAAGCTCTCGGAATGTTCTTACAAAATATAACTCCTCAGAGTGAGAGCTCTGTTTTTCAAAACTTGCAGGTGTGTCATCACAATATTTTAATAAATAGAAAAAAAGAAAATATATTATTTTTATTTTTTTCCACTCCGATTTTGGGGTTGGAATCTTCACATTTTTTCCGAGCTTTAGGAAAATGTTAGAAATGTAGCAGAAACCAGTCAAATTTTGAAAGGGGTCTATGATAAAAATAAGTTTGTGAACCTCTGATTTACACTAACACATTGCCAATGCTAATTCCCTTACTGAATGCCGTGCGTCTCTATTCCGGATACCCCAATTTTGTAGAATCAAACCTGTAACAGAAAATGCCCTTCTGTGCTATTCAGTTTCCTTGTTGTAGTTGCAAGAGCTCTCACAGGTGGAAATAGTACCATCGGTAAAGCTCATATCATCGAAAGAGATTAGTATTTCATTTCGTATCACAGCGCTAATATTCTTGGTAATGTATGATGACGATTCCGCTCTTTTGTCGTTTCCACCTAAACTAAGAATTTTTACTTTGCAAACAGTTTTTACAAAAGTTCTTATAAAGCGCCGCGAAGCAAGCGGGCATTGGCTAGTTTAACATAAAAGCTCGCTTTTCATCGATTTATTCACTAAAATAAGAGGTAGTACCAGTTAACCGGGGAACCACGATGCTGTATTTACATTCTACTCAATATAGACGTTGTAAAAAATCCTGCTTAAATATTAGTAATCATTCTTGCCTATTTGTTCTTCTGTGAGTTTTAACTTTGCGCTTCGCTTATGCTTACAAGCCGTTAAGCTGCTTTTACGAAGCTCAAGCCATTTCATATACTATATACATACATATATACAAATTTCAGACATATTTATACTCCTTTTTTAGTGGGTGATTGTTGGTGGTCCTTAGCTAACAGACTCACTTCTGACGGTGAGCTTCCCTAATGTCTCTCAAAATAGCAGAAGCTTTAAATACGAGTATAAGCTTACTATAAATACATCCATACATACCTGCACATTGCAAACATTATTAAATAAATTTCAAATAGACCAGTTATTGAGTATTTACCTGCAAAAAAAAGAAATGATTAAAATTAAAAATTTTATTTTGAAAATAATTTGCATAGTGCATAATAGATGTTCGTAACAATTAACTCAATGAAGTTAACATGTAGAGTAGAGCTTTATAATTGACTCAACTGAACATAATAAGGATTAAGGTAAGAAAATTTAATAACACTAAAACGCCAATCATTACATGAAAGAGATGACAGAAAGAGTGTAAACACTTTCGAAGAGCGAAAAAGCTGTTATGCTTTTGGGTGAATGAAAGATAGTGAAAAAATGTGAATGAGTAAGTCTCTGCTAACAATAACAGCATTCCACTAGACTAGGAACACGAATATATTTTAAATTTCCCTTTGGCAACACTGCGACGGCTGTTAGAAAGTATAACGGAAATCGCAAAGAAGAAGAAAGAACTTTCATATTTTCCAGTATGGTTTGTTACTTTTGAAAAAGAATTCAACATGCAAAATTAATTAATAATAATAAATTTAACGTATTTTAGAACGGGTACATCGCAAATAAATATAACTTGACGATATTTTAGGGAAGAAACGTGCAAACGCTAAAACTATGCAGCTTGAAGAGAATCTTTTATAGTTTAAACTTTTCTAAAAATCACACCAATACGATTGAAAACGACACCCAGAGATTATAATATGTATTGTGAAGTCGGTCATATACATCAATATGTATGTATTTTGATATGTATTTATACTTAGTTAGTATTTACGTATGAACTTCGAGATAGTTTTGTAAGTATGTGAATGCATGAGTATCTATGCATGTCCTTGTATATGGTAAGTATGTATGTTAGCAATGGCATGCTTCAAATTCAAGATTATATGTATGTAGAATGTTAGCTAAAAATTTTAATTTTAACAGCTAAGCCCACATATTTAATACAACAAAATGTTAGTACTCGTATGCAATGTGAAAATATTTATGTATTTAATCTGAATTTTCAACTCTCACCACACACACCGATTTGTGTAGTTGCTTTTTTGGTAGGTAGCTAAAACGAATTAACATCGAACTTAAAGTCGAGATCCAGATTTCTTAGCGGATTTCGTTGTATCTTCTTGCTGCCATGATGATGATGGCCAGGTGGAATGCGATAAGTTACCTCAAAGTCGTCTGCGAAGAGTCATCAGTTTTATGCCAGCAATTGTTAACATAACGCACACATGCATATAGACATGTATGTTTATATAATACATTTACGATTATTGTACGCAAGTGTTGTCACAGTTGGTGTTGTTGTGCACACATGTACGAACGAAACGTGGCAACGAAATTGTACACAATTATCAGTTATTTTTTGGTTTTTGGTTTGGTTTTGGAAAAGAAAGAAGAAATATGGAAAACATAAAAAAAATTATTAGGAATAAATCACATTACAATTGCACATAACAAGCGGAAATCAAATTTTTTTAAGGTCAAAAATTAGAAAGGAAATAAACTTTAGCACCAGTTGAAAGCTTCCTTTAAGCAAGTGACCAGCAGCGAAAAGCTTTCATCAGCTGTTAAAGTAACACTCGATTACAGTAGCATACTTTTAAGCGGAGCGAAAAACTAAACAGCAGCGAATTTTATCTCTTAGAAACCATTTTGTCTACTCTTGTCATATATATGTATGTATGTAAATCATATGCTCGCCCTATACAAAATATATAGAAAGCTTAAAAGAGCTTTGCGCGCGGGCAAGGCAGTGCGCATCAGTGGTGTACATGTATAGATACAAAAATGTACTCTTAGGCCCAGATTAAGTAAACTGAGTTTAAATTGAACAGCTGGCTGACATTTAATTGGCTGATCTTAGTTTAAACGAGCCGGATCGGGCGTTTAAACTTAGTTTAAACCACGGCCGTGCACTGAAGAACTGGCCCTTAGCTTATATTTAATGAAATATGTTGGTATTCATTTTCTTAACACTTGTACATCGCAGCGCATTTTGAGGGAAGAAACTGAGTAACTTTTATATTCGGGTTTCTTTATTATTATGAATTTTATACCTACTAAACTAGCAGACCCGGCGAACTTCGTCCCGCCATTCAGGAAATGTTACATTTTTCGACTAAAACTTGTTTTTGGTCTTAACCGTCTTTATATTTTACTTGCGCTAAATAATTTTGGCATGGTTGAAATAAGCGTAAAAAGTTCTATTGATCTGCATTTTTCGTTTTTGCATAGCTGAACGAACGGTATTCTAGATTTGTTCCAGGAAATGACGAATAACTTAAATTAAAAATCTATATTTTTACGTACTGTTTAGTATTTCCATTAAAAAATCAAATATATTGCAAATTCACATAGAATTAATAATACACATATTACTTCTAATTGTATAGTTTGCGCACTGTTTTAGTACCTTTCTACTACCGTTTTCGCAATCGAATCACATTCTTCCCCTTACTCCTACTTTCAAAATACAAATCTAGATAAAGGAGTGTCAGATTTGAGCTGTCACAAATTACATAACCTTGTGTTATCGAATCATGTTCGCAAACCATCGTCATCTTATGATCAATAAAAATTTTTTTTTTAAATTTACACTAGTTTCATTACCCCCTAGATTGGTTCGTTTTGCCAAGGAAAACATTTTCATCGATTAATGTTGACCTTTTGAGGTATCTTAAACGTTTAAAGAGAAAAAATCGTTAGATATCAAAAATTAGAAAAAATCTGCGATGGATATTCACCATGCTGCCATTTTTTTTATTTGGTGGCCACCGGGAAGAGGTCAAAGTTTTCAGGTGATTCTATCCAACTGCTGCGTATGATACAAGAAAAATAAAGTTGTCCGAAGATAAAATGGGCAGGATATAGCTTTAAAATAGATATGTAAATATGGTGAGTGTGACACATATAGGATGAACTAGTAAAACCTTTCTTGGGCTTATCGAAAGGGGCATGTTGGCGTAGGTCCTACGGGCACAGTAGTGTATCGGCAGCTCTACCCAGGCGGATTGGCCACATCATGCCAGATCTGCACTTTGTGACGAATTTCGAAGTTACTAAAGAGTTCGAAGGCTGACGAGTGCTGACTCGTTGAATGCTTATGCGGACGGGTAGAAGATGGACAGCCGGTAGGCGCTGCAGTTATCTGCACGGAACTGGACCAATGCAGCTATTGAGGCAGAAATTCTATATCTACAGTCAGGTTACGATGAAGGCGCTACCATTTCACAGCACTTTCTCAAGTATGTAGCAGAGTGCAGGGTAGCTTTAGATGTGCTACACACGTGCGCAAACGTGCACATGCACTGTGGTTCGGGGTACACCTGTGTCAGGGAAATAAGGAGGGCGACAGGCTTTCCAAAGAAGGCGCTTTCTCGAAAACTGCGCCGATGGATGATGTACCGATTTTCCTGCAAGCGATTAAACTTGAGCTCGACTTGTGTATAATCTGGTAGGCGCAGGATATGCGGACCAAAACACAAAGTAGTAAAGTATCTACGGTTATGTGCAGAGTGTATGATATCAAGCTCACGAAGTTTCTTGGATAACACAGAAACGAGGTTTGCTAGATTACTTGTTGGTGTACTAACACCACATTACCTGTTCGCTTCGGAAGCATTTAAACAGCCTCCGACCAATGATAAGATCTGTAGGCGGTAGCTGAAATAAAGAAGAGATAGTGAAACATATCGTTTGTGTATGCCCTGCCATTATCAGATTACCGATTGGTCTCCTAGGAACAGACCTGTCTATTCTGGAAGCCATTGCTAAAATTAACTAAAACAAATTGTTCCAGTTTGCCAAGAGGACTTCGATGGTCTTCAACCATACTCCCGGTAGCTGTTTATCTGGTAACGCTATTGACCTCAATGGTCTCGGGGAAGCCATAGAGTTGGTAAACATCTTAACCTAAGTACTACTTATACCTAACCTATTTAAGCAAAAGCCTTTAAAATTTTAAAGTCACCAGCTACATTTGATAATTTACTACGTACTTGCTGGCAGCATAACCGGCAGGCAATGAAGATTATTAACCCAATCATTATCAGCCTATTAAATGTTTTAAGTGATTCATGTTCTTAAAAGCAGTTAAATATCAGAAATTTTAAACCAAATGCCCCAAAAGACCTTTGGGATTCTCTAATACCCATACCTTTCGCACTCACTTCCGCATTACGCTTTAGTTTGGCAAAAGGACCGAAATGTCAAGCGAACGTGTTTACACGAGTGATTTGTGTACCGGAGCCGCGAGCAAATGCATTTCGTTATACGTATATATGCATATAAGCACGTTTGTTTGCTTGTGTGAGTGCTACCAGGCCAAAGCACATAAAGATACTACCAGACAAATCCAAAGCAAATATATCGGCGTCTTTTGCTTGCCGTTGCTGTCCGAAAGCATGTAAGCTTTAAGCAAATATATGTAGATACGCGCCAGCAAACACACTGTACATCCGGGGTTCCCAAACTTTTTTCACCTCGGCACCCTTGTTGTGCTAAAAAAATTTCGCGGCACCCCTACTATTCAAATGTCTACGAAAACAAGAAAACATAATCTTTATGCTCCTTTAGCTTTAATGTGAGGACGGAAATTGTTTTGATGATTTCATTATTTCGTTTAAGTTTATTGGGAGCTTCGACAATTTTACCCTTTTTATTAACCGACTTCACAATTCGTTGGAATATTTTTTTATTATTTTTTTCTATGTATGTTACCGCATAACTTTGGACCATGTTAACCGATTACTATAATTCTTTTTTAAAGGAAAGGTATTACCTGGCAGGTGGTCTAATTTAATTTAAATCCGATCATTGGATCATGAATAGATTAACGATAATCTTAAATTCTTAGATGGGAATTGAAATCGGTTTTGTTTTTTTTTTTTTTTTTTTTAAATTACTTGTTTATGTAAGCATTTGTTGAAAATGCAGTCTCACATAGAATTGTAAAAGTTGGGCCCCTATTATGAATTGCATTCGACTGTGTCGAAAGTGCTAATCTAAAGAATTTTCATTTGGTATTATGACGGTCATTCGATGAAGAATAGTACTATTGTGAATTACGCTCGGTTAGGTTGATTACAATAGTATATTTTTCACCGCTGAGAAGCTTTGTTTATAAAATCGAGCAAACTAAGTAGTGTGCTTATACATATGTATGTAAATTTGGGTAAATTGTGCAAAATGAAATAAAAAAGAAAGCTAGTTTATAAAAACGTGGTAAAAATTAGTACAACGGAGTTCTGGTTCAACGATTCTTCAGAGGATGAGAGCTTGGGTTTTAAATCTAGTGGCGGCATCTTTCTAGTCGCCAGGGAATACCGACGGATCATACAGTGACTTATCGTGGCCTCTTGCTTCGTAGACATCGCTCCTTTCGTTTTTCCAACCACCGCAAATATCCGCACACTTGCTCCATTTCAAACCATTGTTCTGTACAAATTTGTCGATAGCATTAAAAATTTCGGCGCTAGTAGCGTAAGTCTCAGGTACTTCGTTCTTCTTCGATTTGCATTGCGAATGGGTACCTTACTAACACCAGAATACTGCCTCTAAAATCGTGTTGATTCGCTCTAGGACAGTGTGATGGTGAAATTCCAAAGAATAAGTAATATGTACACGTACGCGAAGCTGCTGCGCTTGTTACGAGAACAGCTCAGCCAGCAAAANCTGATTGTGAAATTCCAAAGAATAAGTAATATGTACACGTACGCGAAGCTGCTGCCCTTGTTACGAGAACAGCTCAGCCAGCAAAAAATCAGAAAATTAAACCGAAAACGGGAAGAAAGGTGTATTAGGTCTACAAAAATACTGAAAGTGGTTGTGAAAAGGGTACGTTTTCGGCTATTNGTGATGGTGAAATTCCAAAGAATAAGTAATATGTACACGTACGCGAAGCTGCTGCGCTTGTTATGAGAACAGCTCAGCCAGCAAAAGATCAGAAAGTTAATCCGAAAACGGGAAGAAAAGTGGATTAGATCTACAAAAATACTGAAAGTGGTTGTGAAAAGGGTACGTTTTCGGCTATTTTTCTGAAAATTTCCTGATTCAATTTTACGTTGACAAAACGTACTGGCGAACTACGCTTAAGAGCGAAATATCCCTTTGCTGCAAGCTATTGTATTATTGTGTATGGGGTGTGACGAGCCGCTGAAGGTAATTTTAATAAAATCAAAATTTTTGAATTTCTGGCCGCAAGACCCAGGGTGCCGCGGCACCCACTTTGGGAAAGCCTGCTGTACATAATCAGTATTACAAATATAGATACATAAGTACATATGTACTGATGGGTGCCGGTGCCGCCATCAGATAGAAGCAGAATACAGCTTTTTTAAGCCATTCGCCTTTGAGTGTTGTTTGTCGCTGAATAAAAAGTGTGACTATTTCCAGGGCAAAGTCAAAAACGGTTTTAAGGGACAAATGGATATATTACAAAGCCAAAAACAACAAAAGAAAAAATCAACAAAAAATAATGTCATTAAACCAAAATTTACTTTCACAAATAAAATATCGGAGTAGTGTAAAAATTAGAGCAGAACAATTTCAGTGACTTTGCGCGAACGGTAACAGTTAAATGAAACTGACGCAAGGAAGCTGACCAAACGAACACGAAATATTAAGAGAATGTGATAATTGGACTACAACGACAAAGTTTATGAATTACATAAACCTTTATTTACAATCAAAGCGTAACTTCATTAAAATAATAATATAAAGGAGTCGACTTAAGTTGTTGTTGAGATTTTTGGCCTTAAAAAACACGTGTTTGCAAATATATCGAAGAGGCTTCTTTCAAAAATTAAATTATCAACATATTCGTGTCGTTCGACCCCATTTAAAGAGGTACATTTTGTTTGTAAACTTTTGTTATGTAGTAGTTATAACCCAAAGAGCCACTCTTGATATACATACATATGTAAACATAACCCATGGTACAATTATTACAGGTATTCTCTTCCCCGAGAGTTTTGCTTCACATCGATATTCGTGCTACCTTATTTTCATTTTGACACATTTCAATGGTTTTTGTTCTCGCTAAATAAAATTTTTATAATATTTCAAATCAAGACAAAAATTGTTTGAAAAATAGTGTGCGATAAAAATTTTTTAATTTGTATAGATACTTACTAATCAAATGTTTTTTTTTTGGCTTTTGCAAATTAATTCAATTCTCTGCAAGAGGTGTTATTTAAAAAAAAATACCTATTCATACATACATATGTATATGGTATATGATGTATGAAAATATCCTGTTTCTCTTGCGGTAAACCTTTAGGTATGGGCAACAATGATGTTTTTCAAATAAGTCAGATCGGAATAAATATGCGCTCTCTGGGAAGACAATACCTGTAATTATTGTACCATGCATTTAACCCACATTTTAACAGAAAAAAAATTGTTAATATTCGTACCCAAATTTTAAATCCAATTTTTTTTTCTATATTCTAATTTACTTCTATATAATAATAAATGTAATCTTTAAAATAAATTCATTGCATTAGTATTGTATTATAAAAAATTTGTAAGTGAATTCCACGTAGGCTTGCCAACTGTTTTCCTTTCGGGAGGATAGTCCTCCTTTACCCTGAAATCTCCACAAAAGCCAAATAATCCTTTTTACAATTTGTTTACATTATTAATCGTTTGGATATGAACATTGTAAAGTAATTTCAAAAATAAAATATTACGAAGAGAAATATGAAATTTTCCTTAGCTGGTAATTAGAATATGAAGAGTGTTTGATAACGAAAATTTCCAAATTGCCTTTAAATTCCGGATTTTGTACTTTCAATGAAGTTAAAGAATTTGTAAACGTTCTTAACTTAAGAGACATCTTAGATAACCCAAACATAGAAAAATTCCTTAATTTATGTGGCAAATATATGCAAATTTTTTTATTTTTGCCTAGCGGTAAAAATTTAAAGAAAATAATATCCTACCGCTTTTGCATTCCATGCATTGGTTTCATAAGCGAGTTAATAATAAAATTAAATGTGCGATAGAACTGTGTAGTTTATAAATATTATTAAAAATAACAATAAATCGATTTAAGCGGCAAAAAGCACAAAATTATCAATTTATTAAAATGCATAAAAGGCCTTTTCCGTTAATTTTTCGAGAAATGAAATGAATGTTGTGTCCTCCTGAAGCAAAGATGTCTTCATACAAAGTCCTACTTAGAAATTATTTTGCCCTATTTCGGCGTTTTAAAAGTTGGCAAGCCTAATCCAACCCGTCACTGAATTGTAACTTCTTGTTCATCTTACGCGTATTATCTATGCAAATATTCTTCTGCATAATAATGATCTAAATCTGAAACTCAATCTCGATATTAATCTTAATCTTATAATTAATATCAATTTTAATCTTAACCTTAACCTTATTCTTTATTTGAATCTAATCTTAAGCTTATCCTTAATCTTAAGCTTAAGCTTAATATTAATATTAATATTAATTTTAATTTTAACCCTAACGTTTATCTTAATTTTAACGTGAATCTTAATCTTAACCTTAATCTATATATTTCAATCTTAATCTTCCCCTTAAGCTCAGTATTAATCGAACTGAAGATGGCACCACGCTGAAACCGGTTTGTCTCCAAACCAAATTTGAGAAGGGATAACGGAAAATCGTTCCAAAATACATCTAATTAATAATATTTTCTTAATAATAATCCTTACCTTATAATATTAATCTTTACCTTAATCTAAATCGTGCCCAACCACCCCTCCATCTTCTCCCTTCTTGTTTAGTTTTTTTCTCAACCCAACCTAGCACAATGAAGTTTCAGCTCAAATGTTACTCATACGCCACGTACTATTTATAGCTGTCAGAGTTACACAAGAGTACAACATGAAAAGAGCACACGGTGGAGCATTTTATCAATTTAGTTGGCCAAAATAAAAATAAAAATTATTTAATTTTGATAAAAAGTGTTATATTAAATAATTATCTTTGACAATAAATTCAATGCTTATTAATTATGATCGGCATACATGGAAAAACGTTCAGCTGAAACCAACACTCCTTGAGTCTCTTTTGACAACAGAAGTGACCTGTTGCAGGAACTTCTTGACTATTTTCTTGCGAAATTGTCGCGGTACAGACGAAAATGTGTATTCCTTGCTTCACTGGCTTCCCCTGATAATTGGCCAATTGGTAGCAAAACCTTTTCGATAGATTAGCCATCTACGCTTAAATTCTCACATTCTATGTGAATTTCGCCTTGTTTATCATTGTATTAGTTTAGCAAATAATTATGCATAAATTCTAAGTTTATTCAAAATTTTTAAAACTTAACTGCAGTATTATCTTCGCAGCGATTTTCTTTTTATGTCTATCTAATATAACCATTATCTACGTAGCATTGAAGAGAAGCACCCAGAAGTATAAAAAAGCCATTACAATATCAAATGTAGCATAACTCCGTTTAAACATATCATATAAGGAAGTTAAATCTGCCGATTCAAAAACACCCTATTTTTGAGTTTAGATGTGGCGTTTTTGAACCGAATTCTGAGATAGGGTGTTCATTTAAAATTTTCTGAGATAGGGCGTTTTGGAACTGGATGCGGACGTATGTCGATCTTCAACTCAGGTGTCGATATGTAAGTAACTGAAATCTTTGGAAATTTTAGCTTATTGCGTAATATTGACTCGAGATCGACTTCTTTCTTTGGTCATCGTTTCTCCATCGAAATTAAACAAAAATAAATTATGCAGAAAAGAGGAAAATGCTCTTTAAATGCGTACCGATTCAAACTCCGAACAGTTTCGGAGTAACTAAAAAAAAAAAAACAGAAAAGTTATCCAAAACATCAAGCAAAGTCACAAATAATAAGAATACGTTAAAGCCAGAAAAATCAGTAAAGTTCTAGTAAACGTTTCGTTAAATCCCAAAAGGGACCAAAAAGCTTAGCATTCTTAAACAAAAAAATCGAAAATTCACACTCTCTTGTGGAACTCGGTAAAAACTCTCCCATATAACGGCTGCAATACTGAAAATATAACTAGAGTCGGATGGCATCAAGATAGTAACTAGATGTTTTTGTGGTCAAGGTATAATGGCAACCCTTTTTAAATCAAAAATTTTTGCAATACTTTAAGTAAGCAGCGGACTAAATAATTGCTATTAATTGTGGCGTTGGCCCAAATTAGGATATGCAGTGACAGCCAAGTTTTCTAAATGCCTTGGAAATTGCTCATACAAATCGCATCTTCTTCAAAAGAGCCACAACTCAAAATGTGGCATTTCTGAAATTATTAGCTAAAAATTTACACAGAGCTTTTATCTACCTTTCAGCAAAACCTGGAGCAAATTTCTGTTATAATTTGTTTAAAAAAACCTAAAGTAAAGTCTAAGTGCTAAGAAACAGCTTTTTGAATTTTCTGACAAGCGTGTAATTTTTAGTTGTGCCTCTTTTGAAGATGGTGTGCGATATGTATCTGCTCAAAAAATATCCAGGAAAAGAAGTTCAGGCGGAATTCGGTTGAAAAACGGACCAAGCTTGAACTCGTTTGAGTATCCCGAGATTGTTCTTTTTAACGAACTGGTTGATGAATTGGTGACCTGCGGTCCTTTGCAGCTTTCAATTTCTAATTAAAATGCTTGAAATTTTTATGAAGGTTTGTTCATTTTTTTTTGCAAATGTTGCACAAAGATCCAAACTTGGATTTATATGGTTTTTGTTAAAGAATATATTTTTATAAACATATAATTAAAATTAAAAAATTTTTAGGATAAATGGTCAAATCCCTTCATAATGTGAGTGTCGTAAAGTTATGATAAGTAAGCATTATATAACAGTTTTCATATAAAATCAATAAGGAATTTCCAAAGGAATTTTCTTCTGTTTTTCGTCTGTGTTGCCACTTGCCATAGAAATTTTTCATAAAGACAGTCTTCTAGTTAACATCCATCCCTAGGCGATATTTTTCTCAGTTCCTCTTTCCTATTATTAAAACCTCTATATATGCGCCATTTATTTTGAAATTGACATAAGTCACTCCTATCTGCTGTGCTTACAGAGTAGGTTACTTCTTCCTGAATATATCTATAATCGTTCTATCATAAGCGAACGACAAAACTTTTGATCTTCGGCTAATGAAGTTGAACGAATAACATACGCATTCAGATACAGGTTAATGAGTACTGAAGTGGAACGGCATAAAATGACTTACACCACTTCCAAAATAAATGGCTCATATGTACAACCCAAATTCTATTATAGTTCCAAACTTTTATAGAAAACATAAAGAAGTATTAAACTGATGTCATTTCAAAACAAGCATACCTTGTTACTTTATAACCGCATAGCTGAATAAAAAATTTGTACACACATGCACAAACATGTAAACAATAACCAACAGAAGCTCTTTATCAACCAGGACGGAAAGCAACCACGTGAAATCGCGCGAAACAAACTGAGTAAACAAAATATAATACACCAAGTTGATTGCCTTACATTGGCGCTGGCAATAACAACGAAACCAGAAAAAGTGTGGCAACAGTAGAAAATTCCATAACGGAACTGCGAACAATAACCGTTATAACAACAAATACTCGCATTATAGCAACAGCTGAGCAAAAAAAGGAGAGTAATTGAAAAGCGAGCAACGGTAATCTAATAATAGCAACACCTACAACCGCCGAATCGAGTCTGCCATAACAGCCAACAAATTGCTTTTACCCTGTCGATGTGACGCTAGATGATACATATGCCATTGTGTTGCTTTAGCGAGTGAGTATTGCACTCGTATTTGTGGTCGATAGCGGAAAGCGCACGGTGCAATGCTTTCAAAGTACTAGCTGGGACAAATTACGATAATGTGCTGTGTGACAACGGTGGCGACGCGAAAGCAGAAAGCAATGCCTAAATTTGCTGCAATCTGCGATGTGATGACAATAAGTATGTTGTACATTAGACTGTACCAACTTGCAAGCAAACAAAAATAACTTCGCATTACCCATGCGTCCAAAGCAGAGGTTCCCAAACTTGTTCTTCTCGTAGACTACTTACAAATACAAAATCACATTTTCCCGCTTTTTATAATCGAAACTGTATGGTGGAAAGTGTGTTGTAATATCTATTTGATACACTAAAAATGATCACGACTGTACTTTTTGCTGATATATTACATACATATGTTCCATTTAGTTAAACAATATAAGAATATTTTAGTATGTACCACAAAAACTTATATTTTCTATAAAAAATCATAACTCAGAATAAAAAATCTTCGCTATTAGAGATTTGTGTTGATTGTAGTTCAAAGTGTCTCTTTCCTGGTAAAAAAGTTTGAGAGAAAAAAAATACACTTTTTGAGAAATTAAATTTTAAAAAAAATGCACTTTTTGTTTATTGTTAAATAAAAAATTTTAAATAATGAAAATCAATAATTATATCATTCTATCTTGAAGTGACAAGAATTACTGACATTTGAGTAAAAACATTATTGGAATCTATTAAATTTTGACAAAGTTATGGGCATTTAAAGAAAAAATTCTCAGTGTCAATTCGAATTATCGATTTTTGCCTGAAAAACAAAATCGCGTTTAATTCGGCCGAAAAATTTTTCCGAGCCAAAAGAAAAAAATACGTGTATCATTATTTGGACCAATAAACAATGTATTTGAGTTTGGTCGAAATTAAAAATCATGCTCGTACCTGACCGGTTGTCTGGAAATGGAAAGCATCAGAACAAATATTTCTTCAAATTTAAAAAGTAGAAATTTTGCTACTAAAAATTTTAAAATGTTCCTAAAACTTGCAAAGAAATTTGGTAAGAAATATCACTGTTTTTGTTTTTAGGAGTAGGGTGAGAATGTCATTG
>NW_016164702.1:4190-30360 GCF_001687245.7 Rhagoletis zephyria | reverse complement strand
AAAATAACGTTTTCCCAAAATTTATCCAGACATTTTTTGTAATAATTAAAAAAGGTTTTCGATTTTTAAATCAATGAAAGGGGCATTAAAATAACTATCAAAAGTCATTTTTGTTGATAGATATAAACAGAGAACGTTCTCTGGCCTAACTGATTTAGCGCTAGCGATAGTGCTATCGATAGTTTTGTTTTTTTCGAGACTATCGTGAATATTGATAGTTTTTCTGAAAACTATCAAAACTATCGATGGTGTGACTATCGATAGTTTGACACCTCTACTATTTAGCTCTATGCGTAAAATGTGTTTATCACGATGTAGCGAATTCCGCAAATCGCTACCTTGGCTTTGCCGATTCTTACAGTTCTCGATATTCGTAAGCAACACCTCGAAAACGTTAAATGCACCAAAATTCTCTATACTTTCACCAAATTTACAGTTTTTTCACATTTCCTTTATAAATTTTTATTACAAATCATATATTTTCATAATTTAAAGCGATTAAAATGCGTTTCCTATCGAAAAATGGAATATTAACATAATTGACTAATTTCACTCTTTCTTTTATCCTCCTATGTGATTTCGCTACTTTTTACCCACAAATGTCATCGCCGCACTGTGTAAGATTTGACCCATCTAGCTGCTTTTGATTCAGTTATTCGAAAATTATTGAAGATAGATCAATGAAAATTTGCACAAGGTACGTTAGGTGAAGCTTCAAAAAAAAGGCCATTTAGAGGTACTGTCACGCCACACTATATAGATCATTTTTAAAAAGGCAAAATCTGAAATATTTAACTAACTACAAAAGCTAAAATACCCAAAATTGATATTTCGAATTTCCTTATAACAAGTAAATATAAAGTGACAGAAATGGACTAAAAATTTTTTTTTAATTATGGGCGTGGCAAATATCGATAAAAAGTCGAATTGGGTCAACGGCTCAATAAAATTCCGTTATAAGTTTAGTATTTCTTGCTCTATTTACAAAATTGGGGTACCATGGGAAAGGTAATGAATCGAGATATCTCCATTGAAAAGCAAGAGTACAAAACTTTGTCTCGGTCGAGAATCAATCAAATTCAAATGAATTACTCGAAGAAAATAAAATTCCTAGTAGGCCTGAAAAAATACCGCTAAAATTGTGTTGTTTAAAATTTAAGAGGAGTGACAAATAAATTGAGATACAAACTTTATGTATAATTACGGATAAAGAGTTTGCGAGTCTAATGAAATTAATAAATTGCTAGAATTTAATTTAAGTTTACGTGGTTTTACTTCAACATGAAATGCTCAGTCCTAGTTTACTAAAACTCTAAAAATGATATTCATTAAAAAGAACACATCTAACAAAGTAAGATCAAAATGGTATTTTAGCAACACCACAAATGTACACCGCTATTCTAAAATTCTTTCGTATTCGGATTTTGCTACGAATCGTAGCAATAGGATGCTGCAATCCGAATCGTATTTTCGAACTTTCGAAATTCGTAACAATGGCATGCCTAAAAACGAACGAGTAAGCTTTTTGCGTAATTTTATACGAAAACAATTCTGTGTCGGAGGCGAATTAAAAGATGTAAATCGATGTGTTGTTTGCAACAAATGTTGGTGGTGTTCATTTAAACAGATAAATTTGCTGTTATTGCATTAACTGGATTGAGAACCAGAGCTTTAGGCATAGGAGGAGTTCTGGCTTGTGGTTCAACAATTCAACCAGAAGCTGTCAAAATGCGTAATCGAAAGTCTATTTTCCCGTTTAAACACCCATAAAGTCTTTTTGCAGATTTGCAGAAATCACTTTCCGAAATAAAGATTGCAAGGTGTAACCAGAGAACGTTTGACAGATAGCAAAGGGTTTTGTAAATACATTTTGATTTCACAACAGCCTGCGCTCGAATGATGGCAAAAATTTAATAAAAAATTAGCAGAAAACCCATATAAATACAGTTGGAAGATGGAATTTATTAATTTTATTCACCTATTATTTTTTTCATTTGTTTTCGGTATTTTATCATATATTTTAGTACATTTACATTTGCTAAATGCGATAGCATGAACGCTCTTCGAAAACATATGTTCGAAAGTGCTAAATGTTGCATTTTAAATGCAGCAAAAACGCTGCATTACGAGGCTCGTAAATTTTACGAGCTTTTCGAGGCTTTTACGAATTTAAGGGAATATCCCTCTACATTTTCTTTCATTGCTATGTAAATTTTCTAATACAATGTTTCCACGCTTCGTAATCCNAAGTGCTAAATGTTGCATTTTAAATGCAGCAAAAACGCTGCATTACGAGGCTCGTAAATTTTACGAGCTTTTCGAGGCTTTTACGAATTTAAGGGAATATCCCTCTACATTTTCTTTCATTGCTATGTAAATTTTCTAATACAATGTTTCCACGCTTCGTAATCCGCTCTCTAAGTAATTCGCTAAGTAATTCGTGAATTATCCTGTTTCCACGTCACATATTAGTAATTCGTTTGGCAGCTCTAATTCTTGTTCTTGGAAGATGGAGCTAAAATTTAAGTTATCACCAACAATTTTAATTTATATAGAGAATATTTTATTAATATTGCACTAACTGTTGTAATAACTAGAAAAAGTGCCAGCAAATGGGACCAGGCCGGTGAAAACTTCGATATATTTCCGATAAATATTAGACAATGCACCGATTCGTTAGTCATTCGCATGGTAATTCGATCTGAATTACCTATAAAGTTGAAATTAGTCGAGAACGCAGAACGTATACTTAAACGCAGTCTGTATACGCAGAATTTTGTCGATTACTGGAGCCCTCAGTGTTGCTTACTACACTGTTGCCATTCATCAATGCCTTTTCATAAACTTACCCTTTCAACTACAATTTTTCGTGCTATAATAGATTTTAGCTTAATATAAACTACTTAGTTTTCAACAAAAACCTTAATCAATAGTAAATTTCAAATATTTTAAACATATTTTGAATAGGAACTTATATCTCTTTTACCATCTGTAAAACTGACGAAGTGGCAACCATCTAAAGAAGGAGAAATCAGCTGACACGGAAAAATCTAAATTCCGCAGATTTCTGGGCTACGGGCTAAAACTACAGAAAAATTCTGCGGTGTTGAGTTTTCATTTGCGTGGCGCTTTGGTAAGACAGATCGTGTCAGCTGACTCGGGTTTACGTACCGGTAGGTTTACGTTCTTGACTAATTTCAGCTTAAATGATGTAATTCGCTTTTAAAATTTTGTATGTCGAATTACGTAATTAGTAAGGTAATTGACAAGGCGAATGACGAATGGGAGAGCGTATTACGAATGAGAGAGCAAATTACGATGTGTGGAAACGCCGTATAATTCCTCAACAAATCAGAAAATGCACCCCTTTGCGATGTTTTTACGTGATTTGAGTGTGAAAAATACCAGCAAGTGGCCACTCCGCACGGAGCTGTCAAATCAGTGAATGGAATTGAAATAGTTGAAGACGAAAAAAATTCTGAGCAGGGATCGTGGGAATATTGCGGAAATGTTTGGTGAATAAATTAAAGTGTGGAAAAAGAATTATCAGTGTAAAATAGAAAAAAAATAAAACCAACAAAATTTTTCCCAACGCAAATGTATTATTTGCCAAGTTTTCGTCGACGGTGCGAAGAAAAACATATCAAAAGTGAGTCAGGTTTCTGGTCGCGCGGGTGCAACAGTCGAAAGGGCAAGACAACGTGAAAGCTTGAAAGGAAGAATATGTAAAATAGTCGTAAAAAATCGGCGCGGCTGTATGAAGCGAGAAAAAGTGAAGAAGCAAAAATAAATTTCACTAAAATAACAAGTAGCAACAGCAAATCGCAACAGTTCGTGGCGCAGTAAAACATTTGCATTTCCAATTCGAACCGATATAATTCCGTCGTATCCATCAATATTTTTGATCACATACGGTCATAAGTGCGAACGTGTTTTCCGGCGCTGGAACGCTGACTTGGTGGACGCGTAACACATCGAGTATACGCGAAATATGGGTGGTTGCATTGGCATACACAGCAACGATAATGAGACAGTCAGTGTGTCTTCTGCGAGCGTTTCGAGGCCAACAACAGCCGCGGGTGAGTAATAAACTCGGCCAAATGGTCTAACCAGCGCTATCATCAATGCACACATTCATTTGCTTATGCACGTTAACTATTACCGTATTTGTTTAAGGCGGCGGTCAAATGGGCCCATCGCGCAAAAATCGCCCCTTGTGCAATGAGACGATACGTTGGCGTTCCGATGTGCCACTGACTGAGGGCCAACTGCGTTCGAAACGCGACGAATTCTGGGACACCGCGCCGGCGTTCGATGGTCGTAAAGAAATTTGGGATGCGCTGCGGGCAGCTACAAATGCGGCAGAAGAGCTAAATTTCGAATTAGCGCAGGCAATACTTGATGGAGCGAATATCTCCGTGCCTAATGGGTAAGTTGGCAAGAAAAAAAAAAAACTCGACGAGTTATTCATATGGATGCTTTAAACCTATCAACAAAAGTTAAAGAGACTGGCCTTGGCCAGATATAGATCTCGATCGTTCCAATTATGTAGACCCGATTGTCGTCTGAAGCTGTTCGCTTTATTATTCATCTTTAATTGCCTTAATCGCCAGTTGCTTTCAACGCCAACGTAAACATCAACAAAACCACAATAAAGGCGCCCAAAGCGACCGCAGGTAGTCGGCTGGGTGTTTTACTACTCTGTGCGCCGCTGCACACACACATTACAACTGTATGAAATGTCATTCAATCGGCACTTCATTCTTCCTACTGATCCGCGACTGTGGGACATTTATAAGCTCATTTGTTCTGACGCGCCCTTTAATTATGATAGTGTTTGCTGTTAGCAGTGACTACCCCAAATAAAGAGCTAAAAATAAATTTGCATTCTCTTCTGTTTTGTTCTTGAGTTTTGAGTTCATACTTTTCATTTAGCATTGTTCTTTTTGATTACATCGCGGCAGTCGACCCTAATCCATTGCCTTTCAGTTTACTTAGATCTGGATCTCTACTACCGCAAACGAAAAACCAATATAATAGATCCATTAATGGCGGTCAGTGGCAGGTCATGCAACACTAATCGCACATTAACATTCAGTATCAACATTGTTGATGGCGTCAGCGTTGGCGTAACTGCTTTATTCGTGACCGTCGTATCCAAGCGCTCGCTGAGTACACCGTGCAACAATTTTAAGGTTCTGGAATCTAACGGGGAAGCGACCAACACAGATCGATAGTACTTGACTAGGAGTTGACTGGCAGTTTTACTCTGTGGGAAATACCCACGCCGCTGCACACAAACATTCCAACTGTATGAAATGTCATTCAGTTGGCACTTCATTTTTCCTATTGAACCGCGACTGTGGGACTTTTATAAGCTCATTTGTTCTGACGCGCCCTTTAATTATGATAGTGCATGCTGTTAGCAGTGACTACCCCAAATAAAGAACTAACTTTTTAAAAATTATTAGGGTCAAAACATAGTGGAGCGGCGAGCAAAGCGAAGAGTTAGCATCGAGCAAAGCTTCAATTACAAATGTGTATGCTCGCTTGGCTCTTCACTATGCGCTTTCCCATTGAGACATATGCGTTTGAAATCGACGCTTTGCTCGATGCTCTTTGCTCGCCGCTCCACTATGTTCTTACCCTTAGAATTCTTCTCTTCTGTTTTGTTCTTGAGTTTTGAGTTCATACTTTTCATTTTGTATTGGCGTTTTGATTAAATCGCCGCAGTTGACCTTAATCCATTGCCTTTCAGTTTACTTAGATCTCTACTACCGCAACCGAAAAACCAATATAATAGATCCATTAATGGCGGTCAGTGGCAGGTCATGCAACACTAATCGCACATTAACATTCAGTATCAACATTGTTGATGGCGTCAGCGTTGGCGTAACTGCTTTATTCGTGACCGTCGTATCCAAGCGCTCGCTGAGTACACCGTGCAACAATTTTAAGGTTCTGGAATCTAACGGGGAAGCGACCAACACAGATCGATAGTACTTGACTAGGATAAGAAAACTCTAAAAAAAAACCAAAATAAAGGCACCCAAAGCGACCGCAAGCAGTCGGCTGGGAGTTTTACTCTGTGGGAAATACCCACGCCGCTGCACACAAACATTCCAACTGTATGAAATGTCATTCAGTTGGCACTTCATTTTTCCTATTGAACCGCGACTGTGGGACTTTTATAAGCTCATTTGTTCTGACGCGCCCTTTAATTATGATAGTGCATGCTGTTAGCAGTGACTACCCCAAATAAAGAACTAACTTTTTAAAAATTATTAGGGTCAAAACATAGTGGAGCGGCGAGCAAAGCGAAGAGTTAGCATCGAGCAAAGCTTCAATTACAAATGTGTATGCTCGCTTGGCTCTTCACTATGCGCTTTCCCATTGAGACATATGCGTTTGAAATCGATGCTTTGCTCGATGCTCTTTGCTCGCCGATCCACTATGTTCTTACCCTTAGAATTCTTCTCTTCTGTTTTGTTCTTGAGTTTTGAGTTCATACTTTTCATTTTGTATTGGCGTTTTGATTAAATCGCCGCAGTTGACCTTAATCCATTGCCTTTCAGTTTACTTAGATCTCTACTACCGCAACCGAAAAACCAATATAATAGATCCATTAATGGCGGTCAGTGGCAGGTCATGCAACACTAATCGCACATTAACATTCAGTATCAACATTGTTGATGGCGTCAGCGTTGGCGTAACTGCTTTATTCGTGACCGTCGTATCCAAGCGCTCGCTGAGTACACCGTGCAACAATTTTAAGGTTCTGGAATCTAACGGGGAAGCGACCAACACAGATCGATAGTACTTGACTAGGATAAGAAAACTCTAAAAAAAAACCAAAATAAAGGCACCCAAAGCGACCGCAAGCAGTCGGCTGGCAGTTTTACTCTGTGGGAAATACCCACGCCGCTGCACACAAACATTCCAACTGTATGAAATGTCATTCAGTTGGCACTTCATTTTTCCTATTGAACCGCGACTGTGGGACTTTTATAAGCTCATTTGTTCTGACGCGCCCTTTAATTATGATAGTGCATGCTGTTAGCAGTGACTACCCCAAATAAAGAACTAACTTTTTAAAAATTATTAGGGTCAAAACATAGTGGAGCGGCGAGCAAAGCGAAGAGTTAGCATCGAGCAAAGCTTCAATTACAAATGTGTATGCTCGCTTGGCTCTTCACTATGCGCTTTCCCATTGAGACATATGCGTTTGAAATCGATGCTTTGCTCGATGCTCTTTGCTCGCCGATCCACTATGTTCTTACCCTTAGAATTCTTCTCTTCTGTTTTGTTCTTGAGTTTTGAGTTCATACTTTTCATTTTGTATTGGCGTTTTGATTAAATCGCCGCAGTTGACCTTAATCCATTGCCTTTCAGTTTACTTAGATCTCTACTACCGCAACCGAAAAACCAATATAATAGATCCATTAATGGCGGTCAGTGGCAGGTCATGCAACACTAATCGCACATTAACATTCAGTATCAACATTGTTGATGGCGTCAGCGTTGGCGTAACTGCTTTATTCGTGACCGTCGTATCCAAGCGCTCGCTGAGTACACCGTGCAACAATTTTAAGGTTCTGGAATCTAACGGGGAAGCGACCAACACAGATCGATAGTACTTGACTAGGATAAGAAAACTCTAAAAAAAAACCAAAATAAAGGCACCCAAAGCGACCGCAAGCAGTCGGCTGGCAGTTTTACTCTGTGGGAAATACCCACGCCGCTGCACACAAACATTCCAACTGTATGAAATGTCATTCAGTTGGCACTTCATTTTTCCTATTGAACCGCGACTGTGGGACTTTTATAAGCTCATTTGTTCTGACGCGCCCTTTAATTATGATAGTGCATGCTGTTAGCAGTGACTACCCCAAATAAAGAACTAACTTTTTAAAAATTATTAGGGTCAAAACATAGTGGAGCGGCGAGCAAAGCGAAGAGTTAGCATCGAGCAAAGCTTCAATTACAAATGTGTATGCACGCTTGGCTCTTCACTATGCGCTTTCCCATTGAGACATATGCGTTTGAAATCGACGCTTTGCTCGATGCTCTTTGCTCGCCGCTCCACTATGTTCTTACCCTTAGAATTCTTCTCTTCTGTTTTGTTCTTGAGTTTTGAGTTCATACTTTTCATTTTGTATTGGCGTTTTGATTACATCGCCGCAGTTGACCTTAATCCATTGCCTTTCAGTTTACTTAGATCTGGATCTCTACTACCGCAAACGAAAAACCAATATAATAGATGCATTAATGGCGGTCAGCGGCAGGTCATGCAACACTAATCGCATATGAACACTCAGTATCAACATTGTTTATGGTGTCAGCGTAGGCGTAACTGCTTTTATTCGTGACCGTCGATATTCAAGCGCTCGCTGATTACACTGTGCAACAATTTTAGGGTCATGGAATCTAACGGGGAAGCGACCAACACAGATCGATAGTACTTGACTAGGATAACAAAACTCAAAGCGTTTTAAAAAGTTAGCTCACCTTCAAAAGTTATAGCGGGTCAAAGTTAAGCTTTTTCAGTGTATTTTTCTGCACCAATTTTATTAATTTTTTTTCTTCATAGGATCTCCTCAGAATATTGTAACGGCATTGGGATAGTTATAGATAAATATATAGATGTGTTCAGAAAAGCGAAAATAATTGATTTAGTCATGTTTGTGCAAGCTCTATCATAAGTAAAATTTTAGTTTCTCGATGAAACTCGGTGCTCAGGTTATTATTAGGAGAAGTGCTGTTGGTATTGAAAATGGGCGAAATCGGTCAATAACCACGCCTACTTTTCATATAACGCCACTTCTGGAAGCGAAGTTCTTCAAATTTATTAAGTAAATTGAAAACGGATGTCATGCCCCGTTTCTGCATAAGGCTTGCAATGTGGGTGCGACCACGCCTAATTTAAATCAAATGTTTGTATCTCAAAAACCGCTTCATCAAATTTATCCAAATTCAATATATGTACATACACATTTCTCGTGAGTTTATCTCACCGTTTTGTATTAATGGGCAAAAGCGGAATACCACGTCATTTTTCCATATAAGAAACACTAAATATCACAACGAAATTCTGAAATATAAGACATGGTATTTTTTGTTTGAGTTATTTGCAACACTTCAGCCAACAGTTACCAACTGAATTAGACGATCGGTATCATAAGCTTTCTCTTCCTTTCGAGATGAGGTAAATTTTACTAAACTTTATTTGTCCATTAACGTTAAATTGACTTATACCGTTTTAAAGGTATAGAGGAAAGCAATCACCTGACGCAATATTAGCGTAAATTTGTTGGTGGAGTATGAAGACGTACGAAGAATCAGATGAAAAAGAAGTAATAGAGCTCGACGTAAACGATTTACTGGATGAGTACGTTGTATTAGACAATGACGATGAATAAATTTTGTAATGAAAATTTTATTTTTTAAATGCAAGCGCCAAATTTTGAACGCCAATATCTTTTGAAAGCGAGCTAACTGTGCAAACCCTTGTTAGAGTTTTGCTATTCTAGATCAGTACTTTCGACCTGAGTTGGTTGTTTTTCAGTTAGAAAAATGTGTTGCACAGTGTTATTGTTCGACGGTAACATTAGCGCACACAAGGGGTAGGTTTTGGGGTTCAATTCTTCTGTAACATTTTTTATTACTTTTGAAAGTTGAGCACATCTTGTGTTTATAGAGCTTTTTTATTGAAAAAGTAATTTTTAAGCAAAAATACAGCCACTTCAATTTTCAAATACAAATTTAGGAGTACCCTTAATTTTTTCATGTTCCAATGGTCGTATGTAAAGCAAATTACGGGTCGACGCTTGAGGTACATTCTTTCCGATAAAAAAAAAGAATTATTGAAATCGGTTCACGCGGTCCAAAGTTATGCGGTGGCATACATAAAAGAAGAAAAAATACTCCGAAGAATTGATAATCTCTCCTTTTTTAAAGTCGGTTAAAAATGTTGGAGTTCTTTGTTAATTTTATGTAAATAAAATGCAATTTATGGAACTTTAAAAAATTTATGAAACTTTTTTTTATTATATCCTGTACATAAAACTTGCATAAATGTATTTTAAAGAGCGAATTATCAGTATTTTCTGATGTTATATATTTATAAGTATAAAACCCCCCAACAATATATCCCTGGGTGCGCCCCTGGGCGGTAATTATTTTGTTGAAAGTTTCTACGGAATTGAATGTAGCATTTGCGTAATTTGTGTGCCCAAAGGAGTGTTATGGAGTATTATTAATTACGTTGAAATGGTTGTAATCTCTAAAAAAAACGAGGACGCCAAATGCACTACACTCCATTTCAGGGGTAAAAGCTAATGCATATGTCAATATATAATTTTGAAATTTGTTTCTCGAGATTACTAAAAACAAATACAAATCTACGCTAAATAATCTAAAAGATTTTTGCCACAACAAAGCTTTTATATTTATTTATGTTTTTGCATCTGTATATGTCTCTTTTCGATATGTTCATATCGACGGCTGAGTGGAAGATCGACTTATCTCGGCAGCCAGTTCGGAAATGTCCTATCTCAGAAAACTTTTCAAAAACGCCCTATTTCACAATTTGATTGAAGAATGCTCTATTTCACCATTCGGTTCAAAAACGCCCTATATCGTCATATTTTTAATTTATTTTCAGTTGAGACAGGACGTGTTTGAACCAAATTCGGAGATCGGGAGTTTTCAACCAAATTCTGAAATGGAGCTTTCTCCAACCACATCCTGTAAATTTTGTGTGTACACGCGGCATATGAAATTTCGGCTGAAAAAATTGTATGAGCAATAATTTTTGAAAGTTTAGTGAAAATATTTTTACTTGCAGCTTATATTTACATAGTAGTGATGTTTAAATATTGCATTAAATTTAGTTATAGTGAAACAGAATAGCTCTATCACTTAAGTTTTTAGTGGTACTGAAGAAGGTTTCTACTAACACTAACCTGGTAATAAATAGCGAAGAATATAATTTCTTCCTATATATGTATGTAGATTAGACTGCATCAACAAAAAAAGTTGGTGTTTTCCGTCGGGATTACAAAGTTTATTATATTTTAAGACTTCCACCATATAATTTCGGAAATATATTAAGATTTACGTGAGCTGGACCGATTTGAAAATACCTCCAGAAAATGGAGTTTTTTTATGAATGAGAATAGCTTCTTAAAGGATTTTTTGAAAAATATTGCCTCAGATGACAAAACAGTTTAAGCTTGAACAATTGCATAAAAATATGAAAAAATTCCAACGGAGTCGTAATAATGACGACAAAGCTTCGCTGCCACGTCAAGCGCGCGTCCTTCTGGGCTAACGGTCTGGATATTGTAGCCGCCTAAACAGCTACTTATCTATACTCGACCCCGTTATCCCCAATGAGTCCCATGTCAGCTCACTGGTCCAACCCCGTCGAAACGGCATGCTTCCTGGGCTTACGATTAATAAATAGGAGTTTTTCCAACTGCAACAGGGTATCACCTGACTGTCTCTGTTTTTTTTTTTTTTCACCACATATGTTTGGCGAACTTTTTATGACTTTCTCTATTGTTAAATTCCTCGTTTTTTCGTAATCATAGGCCTTGTGCTATAATTTACTTATCTGATAAAGTTAATTAATAAGGCCTCAATTATAGAAATACAAGCTACTAAATTTTCATTAACATGTGCATAAACTTTTTAATACGTCAATGTACACACATGCTTACATACACATTAGGGATGTTGCGAATGTGGATATGTCTACATCTGCGGATGCGAATATCTAAAAGCTAACATCCGCGGAAAAAGAAAAAAAGAGAAGGAAAAGAATTCTTCATTCTCATTCCTTTGGCTGTTTTAGAATTTGGGGAATCTGTAACTTCATCAGCGTTCTTCGATTTTAGTCTTTGTACTTAATTCATTTTTAATACTTTCTTCTGCGACTGGTTTGAAAATTGTGTTATTATTATTTTCCAGGAATGAAAATTTTGAAAAAAATTCTGTTTTCAAAGTCGTGGCTGCGAGCCGAATCGGATCAGAACATTGTTATTTTTTAAAAAAAGCACCCCGTTTTTTTATAAGCATTTTAATTTCAGATTGTTACGTAATTATTATCTAATTAAAGGTCAGAGCTTTTTAATTATTTGAGCCAGACGTTGATCATATCTGCTGGAAGTTCCTATTGAAGGAGCCTACTCTTTGACTTTAAATAGCAAAGAAGGGACAGTTTTACCACAGGAGTTTTTAGCCAATGCATATCCCTGTGAAAAACATATTGCCCGACAAGTAAACAAAACTAAAATTTTTGATAAAAATAAATTCCCCAAAGAGCCCCATTTGAAATTATTGAAACGAATATATCGTCACCCAATATGCAAAAAGACGTAACCACATCGAAAAAAAATGGAAAACGTCGTGACGTAACATTTTTTGTTTTTTTGGGGGTGTAATTCGATGAAATCCATCATATAAATCAAAAAAACAAATTTTTAATTTTTTATTAGTTATGTATGACTTTTTGCATTTCAGCGATGATGTTTCGTCTTTTTGCATTTCAAGTGACGATATGTAACATCAAAAGCAAATCACGAAAATTTGGTTAAGATTACACTTTCTTCTTTTGTGTCTAGTCGTTTTTTTTAAGATTGGTAAAAGAATCGTAACAGAGAAGAAACCAATGCAGGTACTTAAAGCACAGAAAAAAAATATTTTTAAAAGGACTATGTTCTCTTTGACGTACGTCAAAGGTCAAGTAGAAGTGGGAGCTGGCATTAATGCCCATTGATAGCTCGGTTATATAGCTTAAGAAAAAAATAAATATGACATTTGACCAGTTTTGTTAGGCAAATACTTCCACGACCACAGGCAAAAATATTGGCTACAATTTGTATTTTGTTTGCCATATATACGTTTTATCGGTACACTTGCACAACATTTGCATTCGCAAAAGCTCCGCATTGATTATTGCGAATGCGAATGCGAATGCGAATGCTAAAATTAATGCGGAAGCTCCGCGGCTGCGAATTCGAATGCGAATATTCGCAACAACCCTAATACACATGCACATATGTATATGATTGTGATCACATGAGTACCAGTGTACTAAAGTCAAATATGCTTCCTAGCATCGGCCACCTGTTCGGAAAGCTGATTATTTATGCAAATATTGTTATTATTTAATACTAATGCGTAAAATTTCCATAATTTTTCATTTCGCTCCTCGTCTTACATTCAGTCTACACTACAGCTTTCTCTCCAATAGTGTAAAATGATCTTGACAGATATTAAACGCTGCACAGATACGCTAAAATCTATAAGTATGCAAGTGTTTTTTACAATTGAGCGCTTTGTAAACACATAAATGCATACATACGTCAGAATATAAGTACATAAGTAAATATCTACATATTTTTGTATGTATGTACTTACTTACAATACGTATGAATGTACATTTGTGATTTGAAATATTACTAAAAAGTATCTTTTACATTCAATTATCAAGTTAATCAGCCGATACAAATTTGTGCAAACAACTACCGTGCCGTGATTCGACTAAAGAATGTACACGAAAAAAACTGGTCACAGTTAAAACGTTCTAAAACATAAATATATTAATGGAATTCAACGATATTTACATATATTTACATCTAAACTTAGTTTTATTGAAATTCGTTAAAAAAGAGTTAAATCGCAATTTTGACTTTATGTCCTTCATTAGCCCTTGCACAGAAGTTTCAGTGATTTCCTTGGAAACCAGCTGCCATTTATTTTTGAATTGTTGTGCGTTTTTTACAGCTTTGTGGGTCTTAAGAAGTTTGGATTTCATAACGGCCCAGTAGGTTTCGATCGGCCGATGCTCTGGACAATTAGGTGGATTCACCTCTTTTGCTACAAAATACACTTTGTTTCTATGTTACCATCCTAAAGCCATTTTTCCGTAATGACATATCGCGAGATCAGGCCAAAAAAGCACTGGATCTTTATGAAGCCGTATAAGAGGTAAAAGTCGCTTTTGCAGACACTCCTTAACATAAATTTCTTGGTTAATTGTACCAGTGCTTACAAAAGGATCACTTTTGAAGCCGCATTGGCAAATTGCCTGCCAAATGAGAAACTTTTTGGGAAATTTGTCAAACTTTTTGTTTTTATATTTATCTGCAACATTGCCTCTTTTATTTGCAGTGTGAAATTCGCGGCCCCGGATTTGTTTAAAATCGGCTTTTACGTACGATTCCTCATCCATAACAATACAGCCAAATTTTTGTATGAGACTGTCGTACAATTTCCGAGCACGTTGTTTCGCCAACAAATTTTGCTTACCGTTGCGATTAGGTGCTGCATTCACTTTTTAAGAACGTAGTCCTGCTGTTTTGCATACTTTTTGTATATACGAAGACGACATGTTTAATTTTTTGCCGACATCTCTTACCGAAAGTCCAGGATTTTTCTTAAAAGCAGATAACACTTCCTTTGCCTTAATTTCGCAAGCAAATCCTTTTTTCTGCCACTATCAGGGTTCCTTTTTAAAGATAAACATTCATTGTATTTTTTAAGCACATAAGTAACGGTAGACTTTGGAAATTTTAGCTTTTTTGCGATGTCGTTATGGAACATGCTGGGATTTTCCAGCTTTTTGCGCAATATTAACTCGCGATCGATTTCTTTCTTGGTCCTCGTTTCTACACTGATTTTTGTTACTAAAAAGAAATGATGCAGTAAGGTGGAAAATGCTTCCAGCTTTTTAAGTGTCTACCGATTTTTATTTTAATGTTATGATTAACCGATCTATGCTTGGTTATGTGCGACCAGTTTTTTTCGTGTACATTCTTTAGAACGTGTACATTATACTATGTACATTAGATCGAACTACCTTAGAAGCAAATAAAAAAAGTTCGTAACGCCACCAATCAACGGATGAGTGGCGTGAGGTATTTTGCTAGTTAACCAGACGACTTTCGTTAAATAGTGTCAACTGGAAAAGTTAAAAAAACTTCCTTAGCAAAAGTTTAATGACATTAGGCTGGTACGTCAGGGTCACAAGGTCAATGAATTTTGAAAAAAAAAATTGTTTATTTTTGTAGTCATTTTTTGGTCTAATAAATCATATTAAACAGTATTTATTGAGCTTGCAGCTCTTTTTAAAAATACCTCCACTTACTATTTCGATACCGTGATTTTTGAATGGAGTGCTGCACCCTAATGTACAGTGCATACATACATACATACTTACATGCATTATGTACCTGTAAAATGTAGATATGCCTACTCATTTTTTGGTATGCCGTTTTATAGCCTATTCAATTTTAGTAGCTTCAAGTGGCTCCAAAATACCGTTGATTTTTAACAATTTTTTTTTGGTGACGATGTCACGCATTTTTAAGTTTTTTATGATATTGCAGGGAATGCCTGGCATTGTCAAAAAAAAAAAAACAAAAATCAACGGGTGGGACTTTGTTAAAGATTGAGTCTATACCCAGCCAATAGAATCATTTACAGCCTTAAAACTCAAAATACATACAGTATCGGTCATATCTATAGCACACCATTTCAAAGTGATATTGTGTGCCACTTATGTTTATTTATTTATTTTTAAGAATTTTCAATTAAAATATAGTTCATTCTCAGACAAACCCCCTATAAATCCAAGTTTAATAATTTGCAGAAAACTACAAAAAAGTGCAACAAATTCAACTAAGACTAAAAGGATGAAAACTGTTAACACCAAACTAAAATAGGATTAAAGTAATTGACAATAAAATTCATTTTACCGGAAAAGAAGTGTGGGCTGCTTAGATTTTATAGTTCTGCTATTGACAATATTCAATATTACTTAACTGAAAATGAAAAGTTCAAAGCAATTGATATCAAGCACCCTACCAAGGCGAATTTATATAAGGTGGTGTTACTAGATCAGCTGATTTTGTGTATGTGTTTCGCCTCACGGCTTCTAATGTCAAATTGAAAAAATTTGATTGAATTTCCACACACACACTTACGGATTTTGACAGTTTATGCCGCCAAAGCAAAAACAAAATACATGTAAATTTTTGTTTTTGTTCTCCTGCTATCACCTTATAGTAATTCGCCTTGCACCCTACATTTCGTTTGCCAATAAAATTAATTTGATTGTCAATTACTTTAATCCTATTTCAGGTTGGTTTTAAAAGTTAAATTAACAGCCTTATTCTGTATCACGAACGATAGGCAACACGAACGATTCGTCTGCAGAGGAATGCTTCAAAAATTAGTCCGGCGGCGTCATTTTAGCCGGTTTAAACGCAACCGAGACCATTGCAACGTAATGTATGAAAAGCAAGACGAAGACGACCGATAGAGTTTAAAATCGCAATCTGAGAGGTGGTCGTCTGCAGACGAATCGTTCGTTTTGCCTATCGTTCGTGATACAGAATAAGGCCCTAAATCAAGTTAGGGAACTCCCTATTCCTCTTAAACGAAATTTGTATCTATAAATTATGTTTTACTTTTTAGTTCACATTGTAATAAAAACGAGTTTTTAGTTTTTTAACATATAATTTTTTTATGAATAAAGCCATAAAACTCTGGGCACTATTCAGGTAAGTTTAACAAATTTCAAAAACATTTCTTCAAATTTTAAAAATTGCGATTTTCTTCCATATAAAAATAAACGATGTTTAATGTTTATTCGTTATATGGAAAGAAATGCAAAAAAAAATAATAATTCTAAAAAATTAGCGATTAAACATGCGTGGCAAATAATATCACTTTGAAATGTGGGTGCTATTGCTATGACCGATACTGTACGTACATCCCTACAAGAATTGTGTGATGGAAACTAACACATTCTCATTTATCTTACTAACACATTTGCAAATTTTGCGTTGGTTAAAAAGAGACCAATATATAAGGCCATAAGTGTAAGGAAGACGGAAGATCACATGTACACAAATGTTTACATCAGATTTTTCACACTGCCCTTTAGAATTTGATAGAAACTTGTAGGCAGCCAGTGACAGAAATCTCTATCAGTCTTGCCACTCAAATGATTTGTCAAGTGATAGTCACTGTTCTTGCAGGGATATGCATGAGAAAATACAAACAAATTTACCGATTTTCTAGCCGCTACCAAAAGCAGCAGTGATAAGATAATTTTTTTTTGATAAATTAATAGTAGCCATGTATCGTTATATTTTTGTGTTTATGACACAGAATTCGAATGATTTTTGCAGCCACTACAATATGTCACCAAAAATGCATATGCATTCGAATCTCATTAAAATATAAGCGACGAAGACTTCGAAATTTCAAGAACTTTTATTTTTGTTTAATCGCGAGGGCCACTGAAATATTTAAAAACGATGTTCTTATGTAAATTGCGTCAGGACTTCAGCGACAAACTTCTGAATATAACATTCCATTACTCGTCCGGGCAGGCTGTTAGCATAATGGTGGACAATCTATAGATTCTACTTTCGTTTCACAGAACGAAGGATTTCAACAAATCATTCTCTTTTCATAAAAAACCAACTTGTTAAAACCAGTTAAATAAAAAAAATTTAACGAAACAAGACAATTGTAAATTCTGGCAACTATCTTGAAATCTCTTTTCTCCCTCTGGAAAGACTTATTGTAAGATCTGCTATTGAGAAGGTCCTCGTAAAATTAAATTAAACGAAAACAAAAATATATTTTTACTAAAAAACTAAAAATTTAAACAAAATAAAACTTAAAAAAAGAAAAAATCAAAAAAAAAATTTAATTAAAATAAAGTTATCTAAATTGAAAAAGAAAATTAAAAAAAGCAAAATGTATTTTTCTAAAATTAAATAAAATAAAATAAAAATATTTTACTTTTTAAAACAATCTAATCCAAAATTAAAAGAAAATTAAAATGAAAAGAAAAAGGAAGTTCCTATGAAAAATAATAATTAAAAATATAAAATCTACAAATTAAAGGGAAATTAAATTAAATAATACAACGAAAAGTAAATTAATTTTTGTTTTTCTTTTTAAAACAATAATTCAGAAAATTAAAAGAAAATTAAACAAGAATAAAAAAACATCAAATTAAAAAAAGGAAAAATATCCTACGTATATATTTTTCTGTTTAGCACAATATCTAAAAACTAACCGAATATTAAATAAAAAAAATTAAATTAAAAGAAAAAAATGTAATTAAACGAAAATAAGTACATTAAAAAAGAAAAAAACATTAAATAACAAAAAAAAAAATTCTGCTGCCTGAGTATTCGACCTTGGATCTCTTGAATGACATCTCAGCCCTAGCCATTGCGACTGTTCGAGCATTGCGAGCAGAATAATATCCAGTATTAGACATATCTACAGCACCCCCATTTCAAAGTGACATTGTTTACCACTTATGTTAGTTTTGTTTAGAATTTTCAATTGAAATTCTAAAAAATCAACGGCAGGTAATTTTAAGCCACTTGAAACTTGTACATGCATTATTAGACTAAAATTGAATGGGCTATAAAACTGCGTACTCCGAAAAATTCTAACACTTCTGAGAAAGAAGCTTGAAATTAGGGTGAACATTTGGTGCATTTTTTTCTAGTCTTTTAAAAAGTTTTGAACTTGGCTTAATATGGGTTTTGTTAGAGAATACATTTTTATTGAAATTCTTAAAAATAAATAATTAAACATAAGTGGAAAGTAATATGTCCAATACTATATATATAGTATAGTATGGTCCTATAGATATTTCCATGCTGTACATCCCCATTCGGAAGATGCTCAAGTGCTTCCGTCAAAAGAGTTTTTCTCAATGACAGTTGTAGGACTTCTCTGTCAGAATAAACAAAATCTTTCAAACTATCTTACAAAAGACTTGCTACTTAAGTGTTCGATTTTTCCCTACTTTCGAAAATCGGTTTTCATATAGCGATTTGAAAAAACTGGGTACGCATTTTCAAATTAAGGGAAAAAACCGAATAAACCGGTTTTATTTTGAAATTATGACCAAAATTACACTATGACTCCAAAAATAGGTATAGCTTAAATTTTGAAATTAGCAAGCCATAATTAGACTGCGGATTTTTATGCAAAATACGGAGCCTAGAAGCAAAGTGTAAAAACGCATGCAGAACATCTTTAGAGTTGCTTTTGTTTCAACTACTGCGAATATGAGATGAAATAGAGTTCCAGATGTGGATAGCATGGACAAAGAATAGCCGTGCACAGCTGAGATATATAATTTTGGTAGGAACAGTCAAGTCCTTTACTCGAGGTGATATGGGGAACGTTAATTTTTCATACATATATTTGGGTGCCTTATTCTTCATGAGACAAAAAAGGAATATACAGTTACTAGCTTTAAGATATTCATAAGCCTAACTAGCCCAAACACATAGTGCGTGATCTGGTTAAATACTAAATCTATTTTGTGAGCTGATTGGGAATTTAATCTGCTGTAGCCTACTTCAGAATAACAGATTATGGGCATTATAAGTTGGATTACGTGTTTGCGTCTGATTTCTATTGGTGTGAATGGAGCAGATATTCGTAAATTCCTTAATGCAGGTAAGGCCGGTGTTGATAATAAACCCTAGGTTAGTTACTTTTGGCACAAATTTAAAAGGTTCGCCACCAAAGTGTAAAAATGAAATAGCTGCTAGCTTAAGACATTCATTAAGACATCAGCTCTCTGTTGAAGCTTGCACACTAATTAGCTGAGTATTCAAGAGAGCCTGACATATAGCGCTGGACATCGTCCGCATAGGCATGCATATTGGCGTGCGTGGAAATCGGAAATATGTCATTAACGAACAAACTAAATAATTGTGGTCCTAAGATTGACCCTTGTGGGACACCGGTGAACAGTGGCCGTAGTTCAGATATTTGAGATCTGAGTTTCACTGCTGACTCTCCAAACCCAAAGTAGTTTTTTTAATTTAAAGCACAGTATTTAATGGCTAACTGAATCAAAGACTTTAGAGAAGTCCAGCAAGTATAGTAAAGTTAAGTGGTTCTTGTCGTACGGTATTCTAATATCATCTAGTACCTTTATCATTGCAGGAGAGCAGCTGTGATGGGGTCTGAATCCGGATTGAAATGGGTATATAAGGTGGAATTTACTGACGTGGCACAGTGGCCAATTTTTCGAAAAAGCTGGCCAAAAGTCGAAGCGTGGTACAATTGTAATCAAACCTTGTCTTTATTTTGGTTGCTGGTTTTAAATTTCACCACATAATTTCGAAATTGAAAATGGCGGATCCATAATGGCTGCTGTGTACCCTTAAAATAATCAAATTTTTAGCAAAACTAAGGTAGTTAAGTATAAAAGGTCATGTTTCCTGCTTTTTTGTTATATAATGTGACGTAGCGGTTAGCAATATACGCTATCATTCAGCAGGGCCTGGGTTCAAGCCCAGTTTCCGACCAACATCAAAAAATAAGAAACAAACCAGTTTTTTGTAATAAAGTCGCCCTTTGGCAGGCAATGGCAAACCCCCGAGTGTATTCAGCCACGAAGAACAGCTTCTCATAAAAATAAAATCCCCGTTCGGATTCGGCGTAAAACTGTTGGTCCCTCCCCTTTGTGCGCCAACATCAAGGCGCACGCCACAAATCGGAAGAGAAGCTCGGTCAAATACTAATATGTCTTAATGTTCGTTTCTAAAAATCTTGATGTTCAAATTTACACGGGAACTGCGGGATTGTGAATGAATCAATAAATATGACATACATATTTGTTGGTACAGGAATATATTAAGATAACAATTGTATACACCGTCAGACTCGCAGTTATCAGNGCGCCAACATCAAGGCGCACGCCACAAATCGGAAGAGAAGCTCGGTCAAATACTAATATGTCTTAATGTTCGTTTCTAAAAATCTTGATGTTCAAATTTACACGGGAACTGCGGGATTGTGAATGAATCAATAAATATGACATACATATTTGTTGGTACAGGAATATATTAAGATAACAATTGTATACACCGTCAGACTCGCAGTTATCAGAAGTATCCAAGCTCATATCTATATTTTCTGATGGCAATTCTGCATCCGCATTTACAACAGTTGATAATAATTTCATGGCATCTGACGACAGTTTGTGATTTGGTTTTGGTGGGTTTAAACGTAAACTTGAAATGACAGGGTCCGAAAATACAAGCAGCCGATATTTTTTAATGTCCTTATTCCTTGACTCTTGGGCTTCTTCGGAAAGTTGCCCAATTGGCAGGGGTACCCATTTAATAACGAGAGGCCCATGGATGACCACTCTAATATAAGTAGTAGTACTTTCTGACATCATTTAAATTCTAAAAACATCCAATCTTTAAAACATCAAAATCTTGACAGAAATAATTTTTTACATAATTTAAATCTTTTAAACATAAAAAAATTAAGATTCGCGTATAAAAACTGATGTCCAAACTACAGTGGATGGGAAAAACTTCAATCTATTTGAAAAAGAAAATTAGACCGCCCATCTCGACCACTCTCGCAACTATTTTCCTAATCCATCATAATGAGTAAACAAAAAAAAATCAATCCGTGAATATCTACAGTATCGGTCATATCTATAGCACGCCATTTCAAAGTGATATTGTGTGCCACTAATGTTTATTTATTTATTTTAAAGAATTTTCAGTTAAAATACAGTTCTTTCTCTAACAAAACCCATATAAATCCAAGTTTAACAATTTGTAGAAAACTACAAAAAAGTGCAACAAATTTTCACCTAAATATCAAACTTTTTTCTCGGAAGTGTTAGAATTTTTCTGAATACACAGTTTTTTAGCCCAATCAAGTTTAGTCTGGTGCCGTTGATTTTTTAGATTTTTTTCGCCAAAGGTGTTGCGGTTTTTTCCATATGCAAATAAATGGACGTTATTCATTATATGGAAGCCAATGCGACAAAAAAAGTCTAAAAAATTAACGGTAATTTGTAGGCACTTAAAATTTGCACATTATCAGACTAAAATTGATTGGGCANTCTGCATCCGCATTTACAACAGTTGATAATAATTTCATGGCATCTGACGACAGTTTGTGATTTGGTTTTGGTGGGTTTAAACGTAAACTTGAAATGACAGGGTCCGAAAATACAAGCAGCCGATATTTTTTAATGTCCTTATTCCTTGACTCTTGGGCTTCTTCGGAAAGTTGCCCAATTGGCAGGGGTACCCATTTAATAACGAGAGGCCCATGGATGACCACTCTAATATAAGTAGTAGTACTTTCTGACATCATTTAAATTCTAAAAACATCCAATCTTTAAAACATCAAAATCTTGACAGAAATAATTTTTTACATAATTTAAATCTTTTAAACATAAAAAAATTAAGATTCGCGTATAAAAACTGATGTCCAAACTACAGTGGATGGGAAAAACTTCAATCTATTTGAAAAAGAAAATTAGACCGCCCATCTCGACCACTCTCGCAACTATTTTCCTAATCCATCATAATGAGTAAACAAAAAAAAATCAATCCGTGAATATCTACAGTATCGGTCATATCTATAGCACGCCATTTCAAAGTGATATTGTGTGCCACTAATGTTTATTTATTTATTTTAAAGAATTTTCAGTTAAAATACAGTTCTTTCTCTAACAAAACCCATATAAATNATATTTTCTGATGGCAATTCTGCATCCGCATTTACAACAGTTGATAATAATTTCATGGCATCTGACGAGGTGTTGCGGTTTTTTCCATATGCAAATAAATGGACGTTATTCATTATATGGAAGCCAATGCGACAAAAAAAGTCTAAAAAATTAACGGTAATTTGTAGGCACTTAAAATTTGCACATTATCAGACTAAAATTGATTGGGCAATAAAACTGTGTATTCAGAAAAATTCTAACACTTCCGAGAAAAAAGTTTGATATTTAGGTGAAAATTTGTTGCACTTGTTTGTAGTTTTCTACAGATTGTTAAACTTGGGTATATATGGGATTTGTCTGAGAATGAACTATATTTTAATTGAAAATTCTTAAAAATAAATAAATAAACATAAGTGGCACAAAATATCACTTTGAAATGGCGTGCTATAGATATGACCGATACTGTACGTCTTAAGTCAGTTTTTAGATGGCGTGACAATGAAAAAAACATGTTTTACACACTCTAGATTACAATGTTATTTTTTTTAAGGATAATACCACGATTTTAACAACAACGAAAACTCTAATTTACGAAAAGTTTAGAGCGAATTGCTAGCAACAGTCACTTCGATATGGTACGACCACAGAAACAGTGGGAAGAAAATTAAAAAAGTCACATGGGCTGAAATGCTTATAAGGATTATACACAAAAGACAATGGGATTATGGACGAGGGGCTAGACATTTCGACATACAGGTATTCTACGTTGTTTCCTTCTGAATGTGATTGTGATTATGTGGCGACTAAGCACCATCCTTTTGCATCGTAAAAAGTTGGCACCATGAATTTTCTCGTGGTCGAATTCCGTGAAGGTCGGACGAAATAAGTTGTTTTGCCAGAAAATATCGATTCTGTACAAGATCGTCATGTCACATAGGGTGCTTTCCAAAACTTCAGAATACACAGCCTCAGTCTCCTTTATTTCTAAATACAACTTGAAGAAAAAGTCTAACTTGCGTAACCCGGTTGAAAAAAAGCATCTAACCGTGGTTGCGCACATTTGGCATTACGGTCTACTAAGATTTATAAGAAAATAGACTGATGCTTTGTATCTTGACGTTTTGGAATGCATTCATACTGTGACATCGTTGCATTAGTAGGACGAGCTTTAATAAAATTTTGTATGATCACGTTGTGGTAAAAACGCCTAAAAGTAGGCTCATATACATTGGTGTAAGAAAATGCTGGGACGAATGTCAAAGGATATTGATCATAATGGAGAATATTTAGAAAAACAGTAAAACCATTTTCAACCACCAAAGGTCCTTTTTCCATTGTTAGGCCAGTAATAGTATAAATAGCATCCCTCGTATAAATAAACTAGGTGAAAACCTGGTCTATTCGATTATAAAAATCCGGTGTACTCGGTACACCAATGAAAACCGGTTGGGAAAAACCCAGCCAATCGCCTACTTGCAGATTTGTACTTCGTCTTACTTATTAATATTTCATGTAAATTTTGCACTTCTAAGAGAAGCTAAATCAGAAGGCCCTTAAGCTTTGGCCATTCTATACAAAAAGAAAAATGGCCCTTTTAATTTTGCCGATTAAGTATATGTATGTATGTATATGGTAATTAATAGGTACATTTGAATGTACACATGCATCGAATACCAGGCCGCTGGCTGCAAGCGCACCTTCCCACTACGAAATTAAAATTGCATGCAACTTTTATTGATTGCCTAGTAGTATTTATGGATGTAGTGTGATGAGCGACCAACCACTTCTATAGACCGCCCCAAAGTCGACAATCACTTAGCCATGCAGTTTGTGTTGGTATTTAATAAAGTGTGAATTGTAGCGTGTGCAAATAAAATTTAAAAATATATTTTTATCGACAGTTTGTGTGTGAGGAGTTGGACAAAGTCAAAATGCCATAACCTGTTCAACACATCTTGTGTTAAATTCATACAAATATAGATACGCAATGACAAGGCCACTCACTCACTGGCTGGAATCGGATGTGGTATGCACGTATGTACGTATTTTTCCATCCATGTATTTCGGTTTTTTTCCGGTCACTATATTGATTACTCACGTGACATTACGCACGTGACACTTTTTTCCTTCATACATATTTTAATAATTTTACATATATTTTCAAAAGTTTTTGACAAAAAAATTAAACTTTTATTCAAAAATGGAAAATACAAAATAAAAATTAAGGTACTGCAAAATTAATCCAATTTAATTGTTTCTTTAAGTGAGTATGCTGTTCGAGCAACATTTATATTTTCGTTATCTTGGTAGGAAAAGCAATGCATTTTTTGTTTCCTGGAATGGAGCGGACAATTTCCCATTTTTCATTTAATGGTGTAGAAAATTCTTCAATCTCTTTTGATGAGATATATAACAGACGAACTCCTTCGATGATTTTGCCAGCGCATTCATAAAATGCAAAGGCATCCGGTAAAATAATATTATTTGTCTTAACCGCTTGCCAAACTTTTCGCTTCACCACCGCGCCTACTCCATCGACTGCTCCTTTGCCATGCGAAGTGGCAAAGAAGTTCCACTCTAAATGCTTTAAGCCAAATTCGCTCACAAACGAAGGAATGCTGGTGAGAATATATTTGTTTTTGAATTGACTGGTGCTGCCATCAGAGAATATGAAAACCGTGGAAATTCCTTCGAATTGACTTTGAATTTTGTGCACAATTTTTGTAAGGAAACAATAGACGTCAAATTTGTTGTGGGTAAGTTTGTCACTAATAGCAGCAATACATTCAGTTTGACCTCGAAGCCATGCAACGCAAGTGAAAATAGTAACTTGTTGGTAGCTGAAGTGAGCTTCTTGGACCTCATTCTGATTGATCAACCGATAGTTTTCTGCAAAATCGATTTGCAAAATTAATTCATCATCACGTAAATTGTTCTTTTTTTCCTTGAAATATTTTTCCTGGTCGCGCTTTATAAAATAATGAAGTTTAAAAGCTGGCAGCTGAATTTCCAGTTCATGTAACAAATCTGATAATGGCGCTATAGTATAGCTTAATATTAAGCGATCATTAACTTTTCTCCAATAGCTCCAATTAACATTTTCTTCCATTTTGGTTAAAAAATATATAGGCACCAAATTATATTTTATATGCATAATTTCGATATTTTCTCATATGCATTATTTCGGTTTTTATTTATGCATTATTTCAGTTTTCTAACGAAAGTGTGCATATGGATAATTTCGTTTTTTTCTAATATCAATTATTTACTTCTACTTAGTAAGGGTTTTAATCCCTAAGCGCGGCCGAAGGCCGCCTACGCAGAAAGAAGTTCTGCGCAAAAATACTTCCGGTCCCCTTTTCCGGCAACAAAGAAAGGAGAGATCTTCTTAGTAAGGGTTATAATCCCTAATCGCGGCCGAAGGCCGCCTACGCAGAAAGAAGTTCGTTTTCATTTATGCACTATTTCGGTTTTGAGTCGAAACTGTGCATGGATGCATTACTCGTTTTTCTCATATGGGCATTCCCATGGTGGCGCACGTGACAGTCGTACGATTTCAATGTGATACAAAAAAGGAATACCATTTGTTTTCTTTAACTTTTTTGAGCCATTGTATAG
>NW_016164702.1:0-4165 GCF_001687245.7 Rhagoletis zephyria | reverse complement strand
ATAGTAACTTGTTGGTAGCTGAAGTGAGCTTCTTGGACCTCATTCTGATTGATCAACCGATAGTTTTCTGCAAAATCGATTTGCAAAATTAATTCATCATCACGTAAATTGTTCTTTTTTTCCTTGAAATATTTTTCCTGGTCGCGCTTTATAAAATAATGAAGTTTAAAAGCTGGCAGCTGAATTTCCAGTTCATGTAACAAATCTGATAATGGCGCTATAGTATAGCTTAATATTAAGCGATCATTAACTTTTCTCCAATAGCTCCAATTAACATTTTCTTCCATTTTGGTTAAAAAATATATAGGCACCAAATTATATTTTATATGCATAATTTCGATATTTTCTCATATGCATTATTTCGGTTTTTATTTATGCATTATTTCAGTTTTCTAACGAAAGTGTGCATATGGATAATTTCGTTTTTTTCTAATATCAATTATTTACTTCTACTTAGTAAGGGTTTTAATCCCTAAGCGCGGCCGAAGGCCGCCTACGCAGAAAGAAGTTCTGCGCAAAAATACTTCCGGTCCCCTTTTCCGGCAACAAAGAAAGGAGAGATCTTCTTAGTAAGGGTTATAATCCCTAATCGCGGCCGAAGGCCGCCTACGCAGAAAGAAGTTCGTTTTCATTTATGCACTATTTCGGTTTTGAGTCGAAACTGTGCATGGATGCATTACTCTTTTTCTCATATGGGCATTCCCATGGTGGCGCACGTGACAGTCGTACGATTTCAATGTGATACAAAAAAGGAATACCATTTGTTTTCTTTAACTTTTTTGAGCCATTGTATAGCACGTAATTAGCTCTATATTTAACCGAAAAATTAAATCAATCGAACTGCTTGGTCCTGAAATATAAGCATTTAAAGAGAGGTTCGTTACGTGACAAAAAATGGAAGTTGATTTTTTCTTTTCTTACAAAATCGCAAAACTCTGCGAATTGTGGAAGGCTATTTTGATGAAACTTATTTTGATATGATTTGGAGCAATTCTAGTTGTTTTTAGAGTTTTTTGAATTAATGCAAATTGTTTCAATTCTCTTTTACAACACCAAGTGTGAAACATAAATTTCCATCGTTATATTTTTGTTAATATTGCTTTTAAATGAATTTTCAACGCAAATAAAACATGTATTTTATGTAGAGTATACTTTATATTTTGACTTCAGCGCCAATTCAGGGTCAATTTATTAGAAATCTATGATTTATTATGTTTCAACCACATGCGCCAAATTCGAACCAAATCGGACCATAAATACAGTTTTTCGAAATATCTCGACCTTGGCACCACCTAGGAAGACCAATTTATGCAAACATGATTCTTCTTACATAGCCAGTATATATTTCAAAAAGCAGACAAATCGGCCGGTAAATACGTTAGATATAAAACTTTTATTTTTTTTGTCGTGGTGGACCTTCCGCTGGAAACACCCATATGCGATATTTCGGTTTTCAACCGAAACTGTGCATATATGCATCATTTCGGGTTTTTTCATATGCATTATTTCGGTTTTAAACCGAAACTGTGCATATATGCATTATTTCGGTTTTTTTTTCGTATGCATTATTTCGTATGCAAAGTTTCCATATGCACAATTTCAGGGTACCTGAAAAAATTACTACTTTCATACTTTTTCGCCTAAATAAGAAGGATGCTTTAGCGTTTTTTTTTTGGGGCGAGGGAAAAAAGTTACACTTAAAAAAACAGCTCCTTGCTTGTTAATTCACAAAGGCTCTAACCAAACAATTTTTTATTTTACAGGAGAAGCAAAAAAAAACACTATAAACAGAGTACCAAAAAGAGGTAGAGCTTTTTAAAAAGTGGCATTTAACTCCCTACGTTTTTGGTGCAAAAACTTTAAAATTTTGATTAAAGGTGTATTTTAATACATCCTACCAAAATCTGTAAACAAAACGCAGTTTCGAAAAAGTGTTGGTTAGGGCCTTTGCGAATTAAGATAACGATGTGTATAAAAGCAAACTTTTTGTAATGTTTTATTTATGTATCTATTTGGTTGTAAACATGCATTCATGCATACATACATATGTACACGCAAATAGTATAGATATGCATGTGAACTTTTTTTTTTTTTAAGCCAACCCTTGATCAGCTGTTTTCGAAGCAAACATTATTATGAAGCTCCATTATTAACCTTTATAAAAAAAAATTTACCGGAACAAAAATCTCCTACAATTCGCTTACTTTCGCATTTTTTCTCCCGGTTCTAAAAGCAACTTCCATTTTTGTCACGTGCGTAAGTCAACTTTGATTGACTGTAACTTGGGTACCCAGTGCTCAATCTTCCAATATTTATACTTTTTGGAAAAAACTCATCACATGCAATGAAGCGATCCTAAAAGATGTGACTTCTTTCCATTATATTTCTATTTTTACAACATTCAAACGCAAATAAACGTGTACAAATGTCGCGTGCATAACCATGGAAACACCCATATACATACTTTCGTTTAAAACCGAAATAATGCATATGGCAAAAGCATACATGCACCGTTTCGGTTGAAACCGAAATAACGTCTAAATGCACAGTTTCCATATGCGCAATTTCGGTGCCCCATTTTTTCATTGTTACTTTGGGCAGTTTTCAAATAGAGTGTTGATATTAGAGGCACTTGACATTGGCATCAAGTACAACATATTTGTGAAGTTTCAAGAGTGTAGCAATAGCAATATGCAGAATATATGTAGCAGCTATTTTGTTACTTTTGAAATTTTAAGATTTTTTTAATTCTAGTAATTGAATATGCTTCAAAATGCCAAAATTAAACGGCGAAAATATTATTCTTGCCAAAACGAACGAATCTATTGCAATAAAACTAGTGTGTCACCAAAAAAAAAAAATTTGCATTGAGTAAAAGGCGACTATTATTTGAGAAACTAAAATTCCATTTTTAAAGTTTTATTGGCACACTCGAAATTCATTCTAAAATTGTTATATACATGAAAGTAGTATATGCATATCGTCGTTTAAAGTACAAAACCGCGTATCGTCATTCTGCAAAACCGCGTAACTGACATTGGCTGCCAAAAATTGGATTTTCTTACCGAAGCTCTTGGCTCAAGCCTTATCCATTCGTCCTGAAATATACTAGCAAGAAGTGCGATTGATTTATAAATAAAAAGAGAACCGTTTTGAAATATGATTGATTTTACTCTCTAGAAAGTAATTTATGCAACGTCACATACACGGTTTTGCGTTATCTTGATACACGGTTTTGTATTTTAAACGACGATATGTATGCACATAAGGAATACTATGTAAAAATCTTCCACGTAAATATTTATTTACTTTTAATTTAAATTATAATTTGTTTTTATGTTATTATTTGTAAACATCGCCAAAGAAATGTTCAAGAAAAATTTATTGAGCCAAATTTTCTTAAGAAATTTGCTACGCTTTCTACTGTGGTTAGCTTAAAGTTGGTTTGTGAAGAGTACAAAATACCCAAATACAGAAATATGTATATGCTAGTTTCATTATTTCGGAAGGAAAAAGTGACACATCAGGCTGTAAAATATCAGATGTCAAAACTCCTTGGACACTACTATTCACACACACGAAATAATATTAATTTATATCTTGACCGTTTTTTTAAAAGGTCCGTACTTAGCTTTATACATTGAAATACGCAAAATAAGCATGATCGTTAAAATTAAGCTTGGAGACCCTGAATAAGCAAAATAAGCAATTCTAAGCAAAAACTTAAACTTTTCGGCCTTATTATAAGAGAAGTTGTAGGTTGTGGGCGTCCAAACTTTTTTCTTTGCCAACCATTTTTATACCCGAGCGCACTTGTGCACAAGGGTATATTAATTTTGTTCACATAACGGTTGTTTGTAACAGCCAAAACGAATCGAGATAGATATAGATAAATGATCAGGATGAAAAAGGAAATCGATTAAGCCATNTCAACGAAATTTGGTATGTAGGTTTCCCTTAATCCAAGGTAGGTTGGTATTGAAAATGGGCGAAATCGGACTTTAACCACGCCCACTTCCCATATAACGGTAATTTCCAGAAATACGAAAACTGCGATATTTTAGTAACTACTGAATATAATTCACTCAAACTTGATATTTACAATAATTTTCAGACGAATAAGAATATTATAAATTTTTGGAAAATGGGCGTAGCCACGCCCACT
>NW_016164701.1:12627-30362 GCF_001687245.7 Rhagoletis zephyria | reverse complement strand
ATAATGTCTAAATGCACAGTTTCCATATGCGCAATTTCGGTGCCCCTAGCAGCCATGTTTGCCATTGGACTTTTGCTGAGATTCTGACATTTTCAGCGAAATCAAGCTACCAGATTGAAAATTATAATAAAAATGTTTTCTGAAAAGAATTTGATAGACAAAGGACAAAATAAAATATATTTTTTTTAATAAAAAAAAAGAAAAATGAGTTGCGCATTTATAAGCTGCAAAAATACCACTTCTTCTTCTTTTCTTCTGTTAGCTAACTTCTGCTAGTAAAAATTTCACTTGCAAAAATATGCAGCTCTCCCGTGTTGCTACGCTCGCGATTCAGTGCTATTTTGCAAACTTTTTGGATTATCATACANACAGATTGAAAATTATAATAAAAATGTTTTCTGAAAAGAATTTGATCGACAAAGGACAAAATAAAATATATTTTTTTTAATAAAAAAAAGAAAAATGAGTTGCGCATTTATAAGCTGCAAAAATGCCACTTCTTCTTCTTTTCTTCTGCTACTAACTTCTACTAGTAAAAATTTCACTTGCAAAAATATGCAGCTCTGCCGTGTTCCTACGCTCGCGATTCAGTGCTATTTTGCAAACTTTTTGGATTATCATACACTTTTCCGAAATGTAGAAATGTAGGATTTTAAGGCACTAAAAACTTGAAAAAAGGCAAAATGAGATTTGAAAAAAAAAAAAACACAAAAAGGCATATATATTTAAATTTTGTTATGAATTTCCTTTATGTAAAATATTTTAACGTTTTATTTTCGATGTTATTTAGGTTTGGTTATTTTTTTATAATAATATAGTTCATTCTTTAACAAAACCCGTGTAAATCCAAGGTGCCAAATTTTTGTATTGCATTTCAAGAAACTTTCGTACAAATTTCGAGCTTTTTTTTAATTCTAAAAAATTAATCGCAGTTTTTTAGCCATTTGAAACTTGTACTTTATTCTCTAGAATTCAATGGGCTACAAAACAGCATACTCATAATCAAATTAAAAATCTCGAAATTTTTACGAAAATTTGTTGAATTTGTAAATTTTTAAGGCAGTGGCAGTCGATTGGTACATTTGTACAGATTAGTACATTTTTATATTGAGCTATTGGTACAAAATAAAAAAATGGGATTTTTTTTTTAGTCAAAGATTGCTACAATATAGCGATGTTCTATTGAAAACTTTCAACAAATTAATTTTCGTGATAGGGATAAAGAAAAATATTTGGGTATTCAGACAATTGGGATACGATATGCACCAAAGTTTGGCAAATACCCAATCGTGTGACACTGCCTTTAAACTTGTATTTATACGGATGTTGTTAAAGAATGAACTATAAAAAATAATCAGAGTTAAATAACAACAAAAATAATATTTTAAAACTTGTGAAAATTTGGTGCGGCTATAATTTTTCTGTACATTAGACTGCATCACCAAAAAAAGTTGCGGCTTTTCTGGCGGGACTACCAAACCTAGTATATTCTAAGACTTCAACCAAAATATTTCGGAAAAATATTAAGATTTACGTGAGATGAACCGGTTTGAAAATACCTCTAAAAATGGAGTTTAGCCTCATGCGATTATTTGTTATATTTTTCGTTGTTTGTGTGAAATATTTTATTTTCATCAGTATTTTTCTTTTAATCAAAATATGTTGAAATAAAAGTGAAAATAAAGCATTATTTTTTAATTATTCTAGTTTTGTGTTTTAAAAATTAATGACTTGAAACTGAAACCAAATAGTGATAATTTGCTGTTTATTTTAATTATTGATTTGAATTGTTGAAGCTACGTTTGCATCTTTAGATCTAATATTTACATTTTTTATGGGTCATTAAAATTTTGAAAGTGGTATACGAGAAAAAGAAGTTTGTTAACCTCTATTATAAATTATCCTTATTTGATACTCTAATCTTGCACTTTCCAATTTGTGGAAACTATAAAATATATACGCACTGAGAGCAGAGATCGGTCACCTTGTATTGATATCTAAATACTATATATGTATTTACTTTTTCCATCACGTATAAAATAAACAAATCTTCTACAACTACATATGTATGTATGTAGGTATGTATTTTTGTACTGATTCCTCACAATTTATTAACTAAAAAAAACAAGTAATCATGATTAACACATATCGCAAGCGCTAAAAATTCTACACACGCTCACTAACTGCGCTATTGAAACAAATGAAATAATCAACCCGAAGCGCCACAAAATTTTAAGTAAATCGCGCCCAATCGATCATACAAGCACGTCTACATTACAAATATTTTCGCTTACATACAACCAAGCATGCATACCTTTAGTACTATCTAGTACAGGGGTTCTTAAACTTTTAAGATGATGGAACCCTTACGAAACAACTTTCATTTTATGGAACCCCACATCAAATTACTAAAAATCAAAATAAAATTTGAAATGTTCATGAAATTTATTCGTTAACAATGTAATGTTATTAAGATTTGGTTTGAGCCGGAGTATGTTAGTCATAAATCACCCTGTATTGTAACGGGCAAACGAGATTCTCTTATCCTACTTTACTTATGTATCATTCTACTTGGATTCGTTTTCTCACTCGAATAAAGTGCATTATATCGAACAGTCGTATTAGTCACTTCATCTAACTGCGCTAACATAAATAAATAGTAAAGTTACAAAGTTAATAGAGAAGTAGCTTACATTTATTATATAGATAGTCAGTTAAATAAATAAATAAATTCCCAATTTAAGTTTTATTATTAGAGAAATAACTATAAAAAAGTTGCATATAGCTGTTTTGGGTAAGAGTATTTCTAATAGTAGCCGGAATAGAATTCCAGATATATACGGTGTTGACAAAACACAGTCTTGTAGAGCAGGGGTTCTTAAACCTTTTAAGATGATGGAACCCTTACTAAACGACTTTCATTTTATGGAACCCCACATAAAATTACTAAAACTCAAAGGCAGTGCAATTTAAATATGAATAAAAACTTTTACTATAAATAGTATACATGCATTAAATTTTAGTGTGAAGAATGAAATTGTTTCACTGTTATTAATTATTGTATAAAATAGTAGTTCGATATAATGTCTGAAAGCTGTATGCACATTTCTGGGGTAGCATCCAATTTCGACCGGAATTTGTTTTTTGTATAAGTGTAAGCTGAAAACCCTGTTTACAGAGTACGTCGTGACAGAAGGAAGCAAAGTTAAGAAGGCCGTTTTAGCGACTTCATGATATTAACTCTTAACATTAACCCAAAACTCTTTCAGAGACACAGATTCAAATGTGTGGATTTTTAACCGAACCTATACATATTACTATTACCATCCGAAAAATAATCTGACAAAGATCAGGTGATTTACCAAATGCCCAGTTATCACATTTCACATTTCATTTGGCAATTCATCGCGTTCCTTATAGAAAGTTGTATATAACCCTTTGGCTACAGCGGCCAACAACACATACCGGTTAGAAAAAAAACTGGCAAGCGCAAGCTAAACACCCTTATGTATGTATGGCACTCATTACATCAATCATTCCAACTACCAGTACATAAGTATACATGAAAATAGATAACTGCGTCTCGNTATTACTATTACCATCCGAAAAATAATCTGACAAAGATCAGGTGATTTACCAAATGCCCAGTTATCACATTTCACATTTCATTTGGCAATTCATCGCGTTCCTTATAGAAAGTTGTATATAACCCTTTGGCTACAGCGGCCAACAACACATACCGGTTAGAAAAAAAACTGGCAAGCGCAAGCTAAACACCCTTATGTATGTATGGCACTCCTTACATCAATCATTCCAACTACCAGTACATAAGTATACATGAAAATAGATAACTGCGTCTCGGGCAAGCTGTTTATAGAACTTTTCTTTCTGTGTGCAACTCAAACCAACCGCTTACTCATACCAAAATTAATTTCGCGGAACCCCGATTACTTTTCTACGGAACACACTTTAAGAAGCTCTGATCTAGTATATCCCTGCTGCCTTGTTCGAGCTGGTATGTGTGACCTCGTGTAGGCACTGAAAATGATATACAACGAGTCAAATTTGTTGCATTTTTACTTTTCATTTCGTTGTTTTTTCGCTTTTTTCTACTCTTTTTTTTTTGTTGTTCTTCAGATTTTTTGCATATTATTGTTAAGTGTTTGCGGCGACGCTGGCCGGCATGCTGACCGTGTGCCGAAAATATTGGCGCGCATGCGCCACACACACACCAAACACGCTTGCAATGCGCGCCAACCAACCCACCATGCAACCAAACAGCCAGTTGGGCAGTCGATGGCACATTTTGCTTTAAGTCGGAATTTCGATACGAGCATATGAGCTTTTTTATTAATTGGTTTTTTTTTTTTTTTTTTAACAAACATAAATACTCGTGCATACATACACCAGGAGTTGTTTGAATGCACTTGTATGAGTATGCGTGTGTTTATTAGTGTGCGCAGTTCCCATGCTTCGAATTGCATTGGCTGCATATTTGCGCAAGTTGACCGGCCCGACAGGCAGCCAGCCGGCTTCGGCAGGCTGGCACACAGGCAGTCAGCTAGTCAGGCAGTAAAACGGCCAACAACCAGCCAGCCAAGTGGCCAGAACCGGCCAGCCAGCGAGGCAGTTAAAGCGGGCAGCAAACAAATTTGTTGCATTACTTACTGCAGCCACAACAGACAGCAAGTCGAAGCGATAAACAGTGGCAGCAGCAGCGGCAGTGGCAGCTCACCTTGCTCTCGCTGGCGGGCGCTTTGGCGCGAATGCCTGATCAATTTTAAATGGCATTTAAATGCATTTGCGGCATTTCATTTTTCTGCAGTTTCACATGCTTTTTCATGGCTGCTGTTGTTGTGGTTGTTATTGTTGTTGTTGTTGCAGTTGTTTTAGTAGTTAGTGTTGCGTCGTTTGTTTTTGTTTTGCTTACGTTTTTTGTTTGTTTGTTTGTGTGTTGGGATCTTTCGACTTCTTTTTTATGAGAATTTAATTAAGCATGCATTGGGGGTAATTAGCAAGAAAAAATGTTGGCAAAAATATAAGCACTGCATCATCGATATGCACATGTCGCACATACATACATACATACATGTGCATACATGTATAGTAGATTCTCTTGTGTATGCGCTTTATTTTATTGTACTCATTTGTTTAATTCGATTTCATTTTGATTTGCTTGATGTTGGCTGAAAATGCCGCATCGCGCCGCTAAACGCGTTATGACGTAAACAAAAGCCAGGCACTTAGCAGCAACAGCAACAACAATATGTGCTGTAATACACAACAAACAATCGTTGGCTGCAACATAAATTGCTGGCAGATGTAAAATAAGCTGTGAAGTTCATTGGTTGATTGCTCTGCTTGGCTGGTTGGCAGTGCAGTGATGCAAATTTTTATCCAAAAATAGCTTTTTATTGTAATTACATCATTGCTGCTTTTATATTCGTTTTCTTTTTTTACTTTATTGATTTTTAACAAGTAAAACGTGTGAATGCTGCGTCTGCGCAACGTGAAACGTGTGACTCAGTGGCGGTTAGCGTTTGACAGCTGGCAGCTGGTATTTTGTTAATTTGGTCATTCGACCATTTTGGCGCCAAGCTCGAATGCGGTTGGCGTTGCTCTGCTGCGCCAACAAATTATTGTCATTATGACACTAAGCGCCTATAATTAAGGTACACACACACACATTTACATTACCAATTATGCGTCTTTGTAAGCATTAACATCAGCGTGGGTTGGATATTAATTGAATGAAGGTAGCGAAATTTACAGGGTATTCTGAGCAGCTAAAATTAACCAGTTATATTAAACTCGAAAATTTTTGCGGATACTGTCTTTGAAACTCTATTTATAAATGTACATACATACATATTGTTTGATTGCAACTTTAGACATCAAGAACGCGTTCAACTCTGCCAAATGGGCTAAAATACTCGGTAGACTGGCGAGTACTGGAATTTCGTTCGAAGACTAATACGCAGTTATTTNAAAACTCTATTTATTAATGTACATACATACATATTGTTTGATTGCAACTTTAGACATCAAGAACGCGTTCAACTCTGCCAACTGGGCTAAAATACTCGATAGACTGGCGAGTACTGGAATTTCGTTCGAAGACTAATACGCAGTTATTTCCATTCGCGAGCATTGTGGTACGAAACGGAGGAGCGACTGCAACGGGCTGAGATAGTGGGTTGCGTTCCACAAGGATCCGTACTCGGTCCCTCGCTATGAAACATGATATATGAATCTTACCTGCGGATATTGTAGACAGAATTGCCGCAGCTCCTTCTCTACTTATATTCTCTCAAGTGAGTACTGGGTAGGGAATTCAGGCTTCCGGAATTCTGCAGTGTATTTCTGGTAGAAATAGCTGAAATCAAGGAAGCGGCAGACTCACTGCTAAAGGGTGTGATGGCGCGCTTGAAATCGTTAAAGGAATGTCTGACCTCTATAAATCGCTTCAGAGTACTTTTTGTGTACTTCTTCTAATTTAGGTGCCGGGGCACAGTCACAGTGCGGGGAAACTGTGTCGCTGACGTTATGGCATTGGAAAGACAGCCTTATTTCGTACTCGCGATAATGAAATTGCATACTCTACTAAATACCTAACGAAATGGGCAAAAAAGTGATGCTTATTTTGTAACATAAAAAGGAAAAGAAGACGTTTTTCTGCTGCAGCAGAAGTTTTAATAGGGCACTTTAAAATACAAAGGTGCCGAATACCACCTTACCTCTCAAGAGCTAGTGATGGGGGTTCGGATAGGCCATTGTGCGATTGGTATTCAAGCGGTAAGACAAGGAATTTTAGCTGATCCCTTTTGTATCAGCTGTCAAGTGGTAGATGAAGTAGAATCATCTCCACACTTTCTTTTAGACGGTCCAACCTTTGCGAGACTAACATGGAAGCATTTTGGCTCGCACTTCTGAACTAACACTGAGTTCACGGCGTTTACCTAATCCAACCTAACCTGTACTTCTTTGAGCTATGAAATAGTTGGTCACATATGTATGATGGAGTTCCCTGCACCGAATTACCCGAGGGATCGTCTATAATAGGCTTCGTAGAAGACAATGCAGTGGTTGTGTCTGCGAAACAGCCTGATTTCATACGTGAAAAGCTGGCCTCATCAGAGGTCATGATTAAAAATTGGGTAAAAAGTTTCGGGCTCAGGAAAGTGGAGCAAAAAAACGAAGCAATATTCATTTCCAGCCGTAAGAAGTTAGAGGAGGTAGCACTGAAAATTGGGGACCACATCATCATGTCGAAGCCTGTAATTAAATGCCTAGGAGTGGTACTAGAATAGTATCTTACTTTCAGTGCCCACTAAAGCTATGTGAGAGAGAAAGCGGTTTCAACGATCACAGGGCAATAGCGAATAATGCTCAACACGCGGGGGAGCGAAAGAGCGCAGGCGTCTACTCCTAGCGAGTGTGATTAAAAGCCAAATACTGAATGCGACCCCAATCTGGCCAAACACGGCGCAGTGTCCAGCATACCGCATGTCCTACGTCAAATAGACCGAGGTCGAGCCCGAGAAAGCAGCATTACGTAGTGGCAAAATAAGTGGGATAGTACGACCATCGATTCAAACGATGGCGAAGAAGATTTTTATCAGAGCCAGACCTTGAGTGGATATGGGCTTTAAGTCCTAACCGTTTAAATTCAAACTCGAGCACGATCCGTACTGCTACTACTGCAGAATAGCGTGGAAGAAGACGTCCGCTAGGTATTCTTTGAAAGCCCTCGATTTAAATAGCAGATGAACCAACATAGACTAGCCATTGGAGAGGTGTTTACTCCACAGTCAGTAGCCCATAATATGATGACAGGAGCCAGTGAATGGGCATCAATCAGCGACATACTAACTTCAGTTCTGAATCAACTGAAGAGCCTAGAGAGGCAGCAGCATATCACTTGTGATTAAACCAACTCGAAGCATATCCACGGGTTGGAACCAAACCAATGTATTCACCAACCAGGGCGTAGGCTCGGACTGGAACCTGGGCCGTTCCAACCGCCAAGACAGTGCGACTTTGAAATTTATGCACCATTAGGCCATTCCAATCGCCAAAGCAGTACGGCTTAGAAACCTCTGCTCCTGGAACGCATCTTAAACGTGAAACTCACAAACTAAAGCATAATCGGGGACTGACCTAGGGCGTTCCACCCGCCGAGGATGTGCGGCTTCAAACTTCGTGTGCATGAAGCGTAGGCGCAAACTGAATCCATGCCGTTCCAGCCGACAAGGAAGTGCGTTCTCAAACCTCGTGCACCCGAAGCGTAGGCGTGGTTTGGAACCTAGGTGGTTCCAACCGCAGAGGCAGTATACATACTACGTAAGCGAGCTTACAGCCTGCGTCTTGCGTAATCCTGCTTAATCCAATACCATAGACAAAAAGCAGTTATTAGGCATGCCAAAATTTTGAGTTATTTGTTCTTACTGTTTAGCGACAACAAAATTTTACGATTTAAATATTTGGGAATTTGGTATATACTTCGTTTTCCTTGCCTTTCTTCCATTTATGGCTTTCGGCTAAGCTGCCTTTGGCTCACTCAAGCAACTCTTTATGCTCTCTAATCGCCATCAAAATTATTGAGGAGGTAGATCAACGTTTCGGCTGCGCACTCACCTGCTATTTCGGTTTAGAGAAGCTAGAGAAGGGGTCTAGTGTAGTGTAATTTTGGGAGGCAGATTCTCCTATTTTGGCGACCTACGAACTACTTGGAGACTGCGTATCAAATTGTATAGCTTACTTGTCCGCAATGGGCTTATTTAGCCATACACCTCTAAATCAGCAGCGTTTGTTGTGGTCAGGGATTTTTGTTTGCGATAGATTTGGTCGTATCGGCAAATCTCGCTCGCTCGGTACGCCCGTTGAGACGGCATTGATTTCACCCAAAGCTGATGGCCGTTAAGGCCTCCTTGGGGCAGGAATTAATGGATTTCGGTTAAAGTTACGCCGGGCTGATTTTTTCTTTGACGTGTTCATTCCCTTCTTCGATTGCGTGCTGAGCCGAAACTGTTTGATGACCTGGTATTCAAGAAGGAGAACATAACTTGGTAAGTCCACCGTTGTCCAGGTGGATCCGTTAGCACAGAGTCGGCATATCTACTGATTGCAATTCAATTCAATGAGCACGGACGTGCATAACACTCTCTTCTCCACCGTCGGGAGTTATGGCGTTAATCCATAGGCTTTTTCANTGCACAGAGTCGGCATACCTACTGATTGCAATTCAATTCAATGAGCACGGACGTGCATAACACTCTCTTCTCCACCGTCGGGAGTTATGGCGTTAATCCATAGACTTTTCCAAAAGTAACCATTGGCTTTGTACAGGCTATTTACTTGGACTGAGTTTTGATCTGCCTATAAAATTTGTCTTTACTTCTCAAATAAACCTTAAACAAGCTAAGCAAATAAAGCCAGTTGCCAAACGGTCAGCTTGATAAATTCTCTATGGACCACCCTTAGTTTTTCCTTGGTATATCAAATAGCGCAGTGTGGATTTATATTTTTTTTGGTGACAACACTGACTTGGATTTTAATCTACAGTAATATACTAGTAAAACCAAACCGCGCTAACAGCTAGCACAGCCACCCCTAAAGCTTTTCACAGGCGAATTTAAAAAGATCAGCCGAAATATTTTTGGCACTGGGAATTTTGTAAAAAGTTAGGCGCGCTTTTATTGCTTTTATATCCTCTTCAACGGAAGTTTGCTTGATTGTACCTAAGTTGACCTCTCGTGGACAATGGTATTTTATTCTACCATAGCCTATCTGTCAGAACATTCCTAAAGTTTAGTCAAAACATTTTGAGCCGCCTATGAATTTTTATATGCCGCCTATTGTAGCGCTTGATAAATCCGCTAGCTGCTTCTCATCGGAAGGAGCGAGGTGAGTTTTTTTCTACAAATATATTTGTGCGTACTTTTGCAGATTGCATTGTTGCTTGACTCGGCAGGGTAGGTTATGTTAGGCTATGCGGGCAGTTTTAAAATAGTTCACTCGGAGGCCACAGAGGTCCATTGCGATGCCCATGCCTATCCCTAGATGTATTTAATCCAAGCGCCTCCTAGCAGACCTTCCAGTTGAGTTTTCGACAAGCTACCTAAACGCTCGAAGAAGTGGTGCCTCAAAAATTTGGTGCGTATTCTCCGAAGTGCTGGTCACTCGCAGAGGAAGTGATGGAAGGATTCTATCTCCTCCTCATCTCGACAGTATTTGCAGAAAACGCTATGTGTGGTTTCGAACGTGGCGGCCTCCGGCAGGGTAAGGCGATAATGTACTTTGCTGCGGATTTTCGTCATCTCTTATCGGATTAAATATGCATAAAAGCCAGTTTCGGCGTTCTACCATTCTCAGTGCCATTCTCTGAAACTTTCCAAATATTTTCAGAGTGGCTAAAATAGAACTCGATCTTACCTGTCCAACCATGGAATTTTACTTTGCGGTTGTTGATTAGATATTTTTGTAATTTCATAAATTTCCAATAACTGCGAAATTGTCGAGTCTGAAATACTTTAATAAACTTTTATTAACTGCCTAGCGGTAAAAAAATCGCAATAAAAACAAAAATACTTCGTCTACCAAAAACGCCTCCGTATATACGAACATAAATACGTTGGAACATAAAAATGGTATCCATGTATGTATGTACATATATACATAAAACAAGTTGCCACAATGTTATGATAATGACATTTAAATTTTACAGCATCACATCAAGAATTCGCTGGTATGAGAAAAAGTNGTATACATAAAACAAGTTGCCACAATGTTATGATAATGATATTTAAATTTTACAGCATCACATCAAGAATTCGCTGGTATGAGAAAAAGTAAGAAACCAAAATAGTAAAACAAAAAATGCGAATGCAATCACCAGAAAAAAAACATCAACGCGCCGCAATTTCATGAGCTGTGTGCGCGCGTTTCTCACGTGCAAACAAATCCAAAACATACGGTCACACTGTGCCCAATGGCAGTGGTAAGGAGGCAATAAGTAAACAAAGCCGCCAGCAACATGTTGCCACTCGCCTATCATCCGCATTGGTGGCGCATACAAGTTTTCTTCCACTGCGCTGTTGTGTGCCGGTCGTTAAATCACAGGCGCGTTAACAGTCCTAGTCGTCGTCGTCATCGTCGTCGGCAGCAATAACAATTACAAAGCCAATAATAACAGCAACAATAATAATAACAACAACTGTTTTAACTACTACTGCAACAACATATGCACATACAAATAACTATACATACATACACGCCATATAGCAGCGAATGTAACAGTTTTCTCATTTTCGCATTTCGTATCAGCGCGCGAGGCTTTTTTGGCGACAACGACATACGGCGCATTTTATTTTGCTATGCATGCATGTGCATATGGTTGTACGGTTGTACTATTTGCACCAATGCGGCCACACCGCAGCACACCAACGACGATTGTCATTGCGACTGCGCACATGCGCGCATAGTTGCGCGCGCGTTCCCAGCACAGTTTTTGTTCTTGCCACAGCAATTGCATGCCACATTATAAGTGAACGTACATACATACGTATATGCGATAAAAGTGAGCGGCGGCGGCAGCAGCGGGTGGCGGTCGACGACGCAAACGAACGAGCGCACTCTCATTCCTTCCACGGTAATCAATAATCGAATTGATAAAGATCGTGTTTGGGTCGTCGCTGGGCTTTGTTTTTGTGGCCTTTCTGTTTTTATTTACTTCTTCGTAGTCGACTTTGGCATCTGCAAAAGCCACACATGGAAAGTTGTAGCGAGCGCAACAGCGCCAATAACAGCAACAAAACACAACATCACAACAATTGCAGAAGCTACTACAGCAAGCAGTGATATCGTAAGCGCGCAAGCAATTGCGGTCAGTAGTGGCTGCCTGGCTGGCTTTTAGGATTTTTGTCTTCGTCGCTAGCTGGTTGCTGCAACATGAGTTATAGCCTCTTTAGAGCATAGCGTGATGACGGTTGTGCAACATACAAACGCACATACTGCCATAGAAATATACGCATGCCGCTTACATGTGTATGAGTGTACCTTTACGCGCTCGCGCGCACTTAAATCTATTTGGCGAATTTGGCAGACGCTGGCGGCAGTTAGCAGCGGCTGCAGCAGTCTATTTGCTCGAACGCCGCCCAACGAAATTCGATTCGAATAGCATACTCAAAACGCAGCGCGCAAAGAATGCAAGTTGATAAAGCAACTAAGCAGCAGACAAAGTAAGTGACAACATTTTGAAGTGCTACATTTTTAAATGAGTATGTACATATGTATGCTACAACAACACTTGCTTCAAACAACATTTTCATTGCTTGCTCTTATCGAGCGTGCGCATTTGCAATGTAAGGATACTGGGCTAGCGGGATGTGCGCTGCCTGGGCGGCCTGCAGGCATACAATGTTTTCGCACGCTTTCCACACAAATAAATACATACAAACTCAATCGCACATATGCGCGCATTTTTATTTTTTCTTTTTTTTTTTTGACGAGGTGGAAGCATCGAAAGCCAAACCCCGTCAGCCTGGGACTTTAACCCGAACTAAACCTCCTATCGTCCAAATACCGATCAGCCCGGTACAACCGTAAAATATTCCGTCGGCAGGTGGTTTGAGATTTGAGCTTTAAGTACTGAGCTCTAAGCCCGGTGCTGTCTACAAGTATCATTTACTCAAAGCAATTATATATTAGAAACAACCCACCCCAGTCAGTTACTTCGTAATAGCGGAGAGTCATCTAATCCGAAACGTTGGAGATAATTCCGGTAGCACCCGTTGCCTATGATGAACTACGTTATGTGAAATCCACTTTCCTTTAAGAGAGTTTTCTGATCGATGTTGCCATTTTTCCATTGATAAGAGATGTATCATCTTCCTCAGCTATCTTCGCTGTGTTGTTGTCATTCAGACTCTTTCGTTGCTCAATTCTCATTCTTTCCTCCGTTAAGGGATCAATTGGCGTCATACTAGCGATGACCAGTGCTGCTTCGTTTGACGGGGTTTTGTAAGCATATACAACTCTCAGCGTACAGAGCCTGTGGAGCGCTTCATAAAGCTACCGGTATGAATTTACATCCATCGCTCTTGCCCAAACTGGGACTGCATACAGAATTACCGGTGTAACTACTCGCGCCCAGAGAGTACGCTTTCGGCTTCGAGATCCACCTATATTAGCGAGCATTCGTGAGAGGGCACCGTATATCCTTGACGCCTTTACTGTCGTGTATTCCGCATGCGAACCGAAGTTAATTTTTTCGTCGTTGCTACAGGCTACTTCTGGTTTTTGGCCGCCACTAATTAGGATAAGCGAACACTCTTCATTCACTCGTTGATCAGCTCTATTGCCGCGTTCACTTTTACCTCTAAATCTGGCACCAGTTTATCCCCCACAGTCAGCGCTATGTGGTCGGTGAACCCAATGATTTCTACTTCAATCGGGAGTGGAAGCCTTAGTACGCCTTCGTACATTATCTTCCACAATGTTAGCCCGAGAACTGATCTCTGACGCACTCCCGCTGTGACTATACTTTCTTTTCCTCACCTCAGTGGAGTACTCCAGGGTTCGCTCTTCCGAAAACAAACCATATAGGTTTGTTTATAGTTCTCGTTCACCTTCGANTTATACTTTCTTTTCCTCACCTCAGTGGAGTACTCCAGGGTTCGCTTTTCCGAAAACAAACCATATAGGTTTGTTTATAGTTCTCGTTCACCTTCGATGAAGGCCTGCAATCTTCTGTCGATAATGCGTTCTAGCAGCTTCCCCATACTGTCCAGTAGGCATATGGGGAGGTACAAACCTGGTGTTCCGGGTAGTTTTCCTGCTAAAGATATGAGCACCCGAGCAGAGACACTTTCTCAAGGCGGAACCTTCACTAGGCACGTCAGAAGGCAATGCTACGTGCAATACAATAACCACTGCACCTGCGACTGTGCAGACTGGCAATAAACGACATTCACCGGGAGACTCTTACAACCTACACAAACTCCCGTCCTGTGAATGACATCGTAAGAGTCTAATCATCACCTCTGGATGATAGTGTGCTTCAACTGCAGAGAGAGGCCCGCATAACTCTGGCCCAGTTATGGCCTGGATAATGTAGCCGTTTGAACTCCTACCTATCTAGACTCCAGCATGTGGAGATTCCGCCAACGACGCTAACCACTTCTTCACATGTCCACTCAATCCAACTCCGCTAACACCCTCTCCCACTGGTCCTACTCTGTTAAAACAGTATGTTTCCAACAGTGTCTTCGGTTTGATGAGTTTATTGAAGGACCATCCGATCTAAGTAGGACTAAGTAAGTCGCTACAAAAACAAGCATAGTTCTACCAAAAAATTTTATTTAAGATTCTACCTAATACATACTGTGATGGAAAAGCCTTTCCTGTACATTTAGAATTTTCAAAACAACTAGTTTTCTCATGTCGGCCCATGCTTTGATCCGGCCCTGCGTGTGGGCATTCGCTTTTAAAGATCCTGCTCATGCTACGTCTAAAAGACGATGCGTCTCTCTCACTGCTACCGACTTAACACAGTTTCTCAATTCCTGAATTGTCTGTTTGGTCATACTTTGCTTTTAGCGCGCCCGACCACCCGATCACCCGGCCACCCGGCCACCCGGCCACCCCCAATGGCAACAAACAATTTTCGACTCTTTTACTTTTCTATGCTAATTACGTCATGTGGACTTTTTATGGGCATTTTATATTGTGGGAACCAAAAACTGGAAATTGAACTGTTTGCTTGCAACTCAGCAGCAGCAGAGGCAGCAGCAGCAGCACCTCAGCGGTGAGTCAAATAAAATGTACACTTACATATGTGGGGCTGCACATACGAGTATGTGAACTGATGTGCAGTTTCGCGCTCCTTTGGCACATTTCTCATTATTGTTGCTATAACACCGATTGTGACCGCTGCTATTATCGTTGCAATTGCTTTGGATGTTTTATTTTCTTTCGCTTTTTTTCTTTTGTTTTGGTTTTCTTAATTTCTGTTTTGGTATTTCAGCTGAAGTGGCTTGTTCCCGATGGCAGCCAGTGTGGCAGCGGCTTTTGTGCTGCTTGTTGTATTATTGTATTGCCATAAAAATAGGTGATTTGGCGCTAACGAAGTGCAGCAAATGTGCGATTGTTTCGACCACACTGAGTAACTCTACTAACTAGTTGAAATCGCTGTTTGTTGTTGTTAAATAAAAACGCACTTGCAACGCGCGGAGTTTATAAAAGTACGCAACAAAAATATGCAAACTTGTGTTTGTGGATCTTTGTGCATTTTTTTGCTGCCCCTTTATGCATTTTGCCATTTTTCGTGTTGTTGCTGTCTGTACTATTGGTATTTAAGCAATGTCGCACGCAGGCGCATAATAGCTTTGCGGCTACATACATTTCATTTCATTTCATTTCATTACATATGTACATTAATCTATGCATTATTAACAGTTTCCCACTGTTTATGTACGTATATTGCCAAAAATTTGAATAGAAATGCGATATTTTAACTAGTTTCGGCTATATTTCTTTAACATATGCAATGTTTATTATTTTTGTATGCAAGTATAGTTCACTATCTAACAAAAGCCAAGTAAGTCCGAATTTATAACTTTGTAAAAAAAAAATAGAACAGCCTTCATCAAAATTTCGAGCTTTTTTATTCACACTTTGTAGAAATTTTCAATTAACTTATATTAAAGTAACTAGGACTTACCGTTGATTTCTAGCACTTTTTCGTTGATTTTGAACATCGTATCGCGATCGTATTTTGTATAACATCAAACATTATTATACTTAGATTTAATTGTCTGTGAAACTACATACCAAAAATCTTTCTCAAAATGTTTGAAAATTTTTCGAATTTTCCGATTTTTTTATAAAGTTTGAAATGCGGACTTACATCGTTTTTGTTAGATAACGAGCTATACTTTCATAAAAAAAAATAATGAACCGTTTTTATGCAATGTTTAATTTTAAATTAGTTAGTACTGGTGTGCCATTCGAGAGTTTTTCTTTTAATTTTTAGATTTCATAAAATATCATAAAATATATACTTTTTTTCAATTTCATTTGATCTTTAGAAATTTATTTTTTATATTTGATTTTAGGGTTTATTGTTTTAAACAGAACAAATAATTATTTCTAATTTCATTTAATTTTAAGGAACCATTTTTTTCTTAATATAATCTTTTAACCTTTGGTTTTGTTGANTGTGCAAATTGTAAAATATATACTTTTTTTTCAATTTCATTTGATCTTTAGAAATTTATTTTTTATATTTGATTTTAGGGTTTATTGTTTTAAACAGAACAAATAATTATTTCTAATTTCATTTAATTTTAAGGAACCATTTTTTTCTTAATATAATCTTTTAACCTTTGGTTTTGTTGATGCAAAAAGTAAAATATTTTTTTATAAAATTTTTAGAAGCGCATTTTATTTTTTTCTGTTGTTTTAATTGAAATTTTTTCTTCTTTAGCTTAAATGTCTTTCTATTTTTATATTTATTTTTTTTTTTTTTAAGAAAAACTCTTCTTTTATTTGATTAAATTTTTAGGAACATACTTTATTTTTTTTTTATTTAAATTTTTTATATTCATTTATGTAATTCTTAGAAACTTGTTTTCTTTTGTTGTTAAATTTTTTATTTAATTTTCTTTTAATTTTTTACCAAAACCGGGTTGACTGCAAACCATACAGGGAATGACGGAAATTTGTTGCAAAATAAATCATTTATTTTTTTTTCGTTTGTTTGTTGCTAAAAGACAAACATAATAACGCTAAGACCTCCTCGTTAGCAGATCTTTCAATTAGTCTTTCATAAGACAGTAAAGACCTTTCAAGATAGTTGAAAGAATTGACAATTGTCTTACGAGAAAATGTGGTGAGTTCAACAGCAGTTGCCAGAATTGCCCTGTAAGACTGAAATATTTGAATACGTCCACAGTCTAACGCCTTAGTATGCCATTTCATTGTTATACTACGTTTACATTTAAGTAGATTGTCCTACTGTACTGTAAGTAAACTGTAAAGAGATTAGCCATACAAAATCCATACCTCGTAAATTTGTAATTATAAAATAAACTCAGATTAAACCGATAACTTTTCTGTGTCTAACCTAGTTATATCGATAATTTTTTCGAAGCAGAAAAGAAATGTCAAAGGAAAAAGTAAACAGAAATGGGCGCTAGCAAGGCAAAAAGGTTTGTACAGGTATTTTTAAACAAATATTAATTTAAAATATATTTAAATGGCTTCATATAGCATTGAAAAGTGATCATGGTGGCACAGGGAAGCAACCTAACTTGCAAGCATAACAAATTTAACAGCTAGTAATCTGAAATTTGTCTGTGTAAGCGGGGTGATTAAAAAAAGTACTTTGATTGAGATTATATTTATATGTAAAAATACTTTTAGCATATATTAAGGGGACTGATAATGGGTGCAATGGGGTATAGTCGTTGCGCTGGGTATGCAGTTACAGTTGCATGGCTATAATCAATCCCGACTCTTGCGTCCTCGTTCGCGCACTCTGGGCAACGTGTGCAACCCATGTGCGAGATGCGGTAACCAATCCGAGTGGAGCCTTGGGTCACGGCAGAAAGAGAGGGAGCTTCGGTGGGGCCACTCCGACTTATTCGGTTTAAGGTCTCACTGAAGTCTACAGCGTCTGTTCACCCGGCTGGTTGATGTCCTCGTAAGGACAAAAGCTGACATCACCGCCATCC
>NW_016164701.1:5049-12602 GCF_001687245.7 Rhagoletis zephyria | reverse complement strand
AAGAAATGCGTTGGACGGGGTAAGGTAAGCAATGTCTGGGGTCTTGCGCCATCTACTACAGTGGCCATGTAAAGGAGCGCAAATTCGGAGTTGGATTTGTGGTGGGAGAGAGACTCCGTCGCCGAGTACTGTCGTTCGCCCCGGTGGACGAGCGTCTAGCCACAATCCGCATCAAAGCGAGATTCTTCAACATCTCGCTCATCTGCGCATATCCCCCGTCGGCAGAGAAGGATGAGGCATCTAAGGATCACTTTTATGAGCGCTTGGAGCGCACGTACGAGCGCTGCCCCCGTCATGATATCAACATCGTGCTTGGCGACTTCAATGCCAGGGTGGGCAAGGAAGGGATATTTGGAACCACCGTCGGAAAATTCAGCCTTCACGACGAAACGTCCGACAACGGATTGAGGCTGATCGACTTCGCCGGGGCCCGAAACATGGTGGTATGCAGTACTAGGTTCAGGCAGGCGAAGATCCCTCAAGCTACGTGGCTGTCTCCGGATCGAAAATGGAGAAACAAAATCGATCATGTTGTGATAGACGGAAGGCACGCTTGCAGTGTTTTGGACGTACGCACACTCCGAGGCCCAAATATCGACTCGGACTACTATCTTGTTGCAGCCAAGATACGCACCCGCCTTTATGCAGCAAAAAATGTGCGCCCAAATATGCAAGGAAAGCTTAACGTCGCAAAGCTGCAATCACAACAGACAGCCAGCGATTTCGCTACTCGACTCTCACACCTGCTCTCAGAGAGCACTCTTCAACAAGCCGACATATGCGAGCAATGGAACCACATTTCCCGCTCATTAAGTACCGCCGCCGAAGAAGTAGTCGCATTTCAGCAAGCCCGAAAGAACAACTGGTACGATGAGGAGTGTCAGGAAGCTGCAGAGAAATAAGATGCCGCCTACAGGGCCACGCTGCGATCGGGCGCAACGCGCGCTATGTGGGATCGCTATAGGGATCTGGAGATGGAAGCGAGACGTATTTGCCGCAATAAGAAGAGAGAGGCCGAAATAAGTGGGTGCAAAGAGCTTGAAATGCTAGCCGACAGAAAGAATGCCCGAAAATTTTACCAGAGAGTAAGGCGACTTACGGAAGGTTTAAAGACCGAATTGTACTCCTGTATGATCAATAATGGCGACCTAGTAACTGATGTCCAAAGCGTACTTAAATTATGGAGGGAACCCTTTGCCGCCCTACTAAATGGTAGCAGCACGGAAAGCTGCGGAGAAGAAGAACCCGAGCCCGCAGTCGATGATGACGGAGCCGACGTTCCACCGCCTGACTATGACGAGGTACGTATAGCAATAACGCGGCTGACAGCCTGCCAGCGGAGCTATTCAAGTACGGCGGCGAGGAGTTGATCAGGTGCATGCATCAACTCTTGTGCAGAATATGGTCAGATAAACGCATGCCCGACGACTGGAATTTAAATGTGCTCTGCCCAACCCACAAGAAAGGTGACCCCGCCATTAGCGCCAACTACCGCGGGATCAGCCTTCTAAGCATAGGTTACAAGTTCTTATCGAGCGTATTGTGTGAAATACTGAAGCCCACCGTCAATGACCTGATTGGGCCTTATCAGTGTGGCTTTAGACCTGGCAAATCCACCATAGACCAGGTATTCACAATACACCAAATCTTGGAAAAGACCCGCGAGAAAAGGATCGACACTCACCACCTATTTGTCGACTTTAAAGCCGCTTTTGACAGCACTAAAAGGAGTTGCCTATACGCCACTATGTCTGAATTTGGCATCCCCTCAAAACACATACGGCTGTGTAAAATGACGTTGAGCAATACCACCAGCTCCGTCAGAATTGGGAAAGACCTCTCCGAGCCGTTCGCCACAAAACGGGGTTTAAGAGAGAGCGACTCCCTTTCATGTGACTTCTTTAATTTGATGTTGACGAAGATAATAAGAGCTGCAGAACTGAACGCTCTTTACTACAAGAGCGTGCAATTGCTGGCTTATGCCGATGACATCGACGCAGAATCACTCTTGCCAACAAGTGCTACTTTGGACTGAGTAGGCAATTCAGGAGTAAAGTCCTCTCTCGACGTACGAAAACCACGCTCTATAAGTCACTCATCATGCCCGTGCTGGTATATGGCACAGAAGCATGGACAATGACACCATCCGATGAGGCGGCTCTTGGAGTGTTTGATAGCAAGATTTTGCGGAAGATTTACGAGCCTTTACGCGTTGGCGACGGCGAATACCGCAGACGAGGGAACGATGACCTGTGTGAGCTTTACAACGACATGGACATAATGCAGCGAATAAAAGTACAGCGGCTGCGCTGGCTTGACCATGTCGTTCGAATGGACAACAACGCCCCAGCTCTGAAAGTATTCAACTCCGAACCCGCTGGTGGTAGCAGAGAAGAGGGAGGCCCCCACTGCGATGAAAAGATCAGGTGGACAAGGACTTGGCTTCCCTTGGCGTTTCCAATTGGCGTCAGTTGGCACACAGAAGAGAAACGACTGGCGTGCTTTGCTGAACTCGGCCAAAATCGCTTAGGCGGTTACAGCGCCAAAAAAAAAAGAAGAAGAAGATAATGTCTAGGAAACACAAAGGTGTGGTATTAGAATTATCGGCTAATACCGAAAAGTTCACAGTTTACTATGCAGATTTTGTACACCTTTCATGGCAAATGTTTCTTTTTACCGATTTATGTATCGATATTTAAATCGGCTTTTTATTGATTTATTCGTGGATATTGGCAAAAAAATATTTACCAATATTGTTATCGTACATTACAAATGATAAAGCGTCTCGCGATTTTGCTATCGATGATTTGAATTAGTATTGAAATAGTATATGTATCGGTATGGCTACAAATTTTTATAGCGTTTGACCTAGACACATGAAATACATACGCTTCAGGCTATGAAATCACTTTAAGCGATGCATTCGAATCTTTGTACTACCTCAAAAATTCATTCGATTTAATGACCCATTTCTACCAAAGGCTTAACTGCGATAAGTGCAAATAATTTCAAAATGTTGCGATCGACAAGGCTTATTTCTTACTTTTTGCTTTTTACTTTCGTTTGTTTGTACTCAATATGAGTAATTACCGTCTTCCAATAGGCCTAAACTGCAGTTAAGGCTTGGTGGAAATCAACTAAAAATGTTCAGTTTTTCGAATTCAAAATATTTTTTTCGCCACAGCTATCGATAATTACAACTGCACCAACCAAAACACATCAATACTTATTATTAAGTAATAGTTTCAATCAAAAAATATTTACGCAAAAACCACAAAAATCCGATTCGATGACCAACATTGTTGCACAAATATCTACCCACTTTGTGAAAGATGTTACTGGTATTGCATGTTTGGTGGCGTGCAATTACTGATGGCAAAAAAACCGCACACACANTACGCTTCAGCCTATGAAATCACTTTAAGCGATGCATTCGAATCTTTGTACTACCTCAAAAATTCATTCGATTTAATGACCCATTTCTACCAAAAGCTTAACTGCGATAAGTGCAAATAATTTCAAAATGTTGCGATCGACAAGGCTTATTTCTTACCTTTTGCTTTTTACTTTCGTTTGTTTGTACTCAATATGAGTAATTACCGTCTTCCAATAGGCCTAAACTGCAGTTAAGGCTTGGTGGAAATCAACTAAAAATGTTCAGTTTTTCGAATTCAAAATATTTTTTTCGCCACAGCTATCGATAATTACAACTGCACCAACCAAAACACATCAATACTTATTATTAAGTAATAGTTTCAATCAAAAAATATTTACGCAAAAACCACAAAAATCCGATTCGATGACCAACATTGTTGCACAAATATCTACCCACTTTGTGAAAGATGTTACTGGTATTGCATGTTTGGTGGCGTGCAATTACTGATGGCAAAAAAACCGCACACACACATACACACACACAAAACAACAACAACACAAACCAAAACGGTACGAACACCAACAAAGAGCGCAAAATAAAAATACAAAAATAATATAATAATAATAATTCCACACATTCCGCTTAATAAATTCACAGCAATTTTTACTCCACGCATAGATTGGAGCAAAAGCAACAACATGCCACATACTTGTCGCCAGTAAAGCCGCAGTATTGCAGATTGGTTAGAGAGGAGGCTAGCAAGCAGGCTGGTCGGTTGGCTGGCAGGTAGGCAGACGGGCGCACAACCATTTATTATGTAATTATTTAGCCATGCAAGTGCAGTGCCAGTGTTCTTGCCTGCGGCCAGGAACGCTTTAAGTTCGCTGATCAATTTTCCTTAGCAGCAGCAGCCAGCCGTCATGACGCGCAACAAGTGCGCTGCGCGCCACCACCCGGCTACTGAACAGACTTAACTACTGAAGGAGATGTGATAATGCTGCTGGTGTTCGTTTTCGAGAGCACTGTTGTTGTTGTTAATATGCAAGAAAGAGGCTTGCGCACAGGGTTGCCACTGGCGAAAAAAAAATACCTACCATCCACTTGAAAAAAATCTAGCAAATCTGGAAAATAACTACGAATAACTTTTAGTTATTTTAATAAAAACTATAGTTTTGTTCTACTTTTTTTTTGTTATTTCAATAAAAATTGAAATTGTCAATGTTATTGTGGCTTATTGACATTTTATTTTTAACATTTTTTATTGAGCTTTATAACACGATTGTTTATTAGGAAAAATTGAAAAAGCAACAAAGTCTAAGCGGTAGAAGTTATAGCAGCTATTTCGGAGATCACCTCATCTCCTCATCAGACTTCTTTTTTCCAGACTTCAGCAGGAATCGAACCTGCGTAATCGAACCTGCGTAACAATGTAGAAGGTATATTACCGCATAACTTTGGACCTCGTTTTTTAAAGGAAAGGTGTCACCTCAAAAGTGGTCCCATACTAATTTGGTTTAGATCCGATCATTGGATACTGAAGAAATTAACGATAATCTTAAGTTTTTATATGGGAATTGAAGTCGGTTTTGTTTTCTGCTTAAATATTACTTGTTATTTAACTAATAAAATGGTATTTTACATCATATTAATGGCATCTTCACGGTTTTCTTCAACCAAAAGCGAACGTGATGAGACTAAAGGTAACAACGAAACTGAAGCTATTATAGACAAATACAGTGACACAAAAACCTGATTGGTATTATTTTAATATTTGCAATGCTTTTCAAGCTAAACTTGGTTTTCTATTTTCTTTGTATAAGAATATTATTTGCCAAGCCCATAAATATCAAGAATTCAAGCTATTTACAACATTTAGAGCCGTTTTCTCATGTATATAGGTTTTAAAATTTATCTGCCCTTTAAAAACAAATTTTGTTCTAAGAAAATATGTTTGAAGAGCATATAAATATATAATAAACCCTACGTGGGAAAACGGTACTTAGAAAAATTCAAAAAAAAAAATTCTAAATTTCGAACCTTTTATTCTGAATTTTTAGAACAGTTTAGGCCAGTGGTCGGCAAACCAGGGCTCACTGAGCATATGTGTGTTTCAGTCTCACTCGTTGAATCGTTTGAAGGTGTTTATACGCCGCTCACTAATTTAGGCAATCAAACGCTTCTCAGGATTCCAGTAAAATGAGTATGTATGTATATAAAAAGTGTGCATTAAAGCGTTCGAAAATTAATGCAATAAAGTAGACTAAACTTTTGGAAAGAATTTTATAATATAAAGATAATTAAGAAAAATAAAGCAGAACTTAAAGTTTTTTTTTTACAAACAAAATATTTTAACAAAAATCTACCAAAATGAGAAAAAATTTACCTTTTTACCAACCCAAACTTGTTCTACCAATTTTGGTAATAATCTTAAAGTGGCAACACTGCTTGCGCATTGCACGGCAAAATGTGCCAGAATATTTACATTTAGTTTGTTGTTTTTGGGTTTTACATTTGGCTGCGCATGCGCTGCGTCATCAACCAGCCAGACACTAGCAAACGTGAGACCGTAAAGTAAAACATCGATCCACCTGTTTCGCTTTATGTCATAAATCTGCTACATATATGCTGCTGCTATAGCGGCTGCGATTTCTGCTGCTGCAGGTGCTAAGGAATTCGCAGCGCTGCAATTAAGAGTGACTGCCACTGCCATCGTTTTTGCTGCTCGTTTCGGGTGGCAACTTCATTAATTGTTGCTGTTGTGTTACTGTCTTTTTTTTTTGTTTTACTCTTGGCATTTGTTGTTGTGCAATCACTTGTGCAAACTTTGGCAAGAAAAATCATTCAATTTGCATGCAAGATAGCGGCTAAACATCAATAAACGTGCTTCTGATGATGCTGTACACTAAAGCGCTGTAGCTGCTTTTTGTTTTTGTTGCTATGGCTACTTTTGCAGTAACAACAAATGGTGATATACTATATGAGTAGTAGTGGTGTTGACGACTTTGGTGTTGCCATTTGTTGGCCTCAATTGCAATGCAAGAAGCCCCAGCGATCCCAAGCGGCGCATGGAAAAGAACTAAAAAAGCACGAAAAGAAAAAAGTCTTTACTACATCACCAATTGGCTGGCATAGTGTTGCATAGTGTTTCGTTTCTGCCACAATGCTTGCAATGGTCCGCTTCCTTTTTGTTTGCTGCTGCGGCTGTTGATTCGGATGGCTATTACTTACGGTGCTGGCTTGTTAGTTTTGCCTACGGGCTGAAATTAATTTTGCTGCTTCGACAACAGCTACGGCTTTCAATTGTCTGCTTACATTCCATACTTCACTTGGGTTCTTTGTGAACGTACCATTTAAAATGCTTGTTGCATATCGCAATACATACAGTAGCAACCAAGGAGTGCTCATAAATATATATGTACATACTGCATATATATATATGTGTGATGCAAACATTTTTTTTAGCTGCATATATAAATTTTAATGGAAACAATTACGATATTTGAGCCTGTCAAATATCAGCGGTTGCAACAATTACTAAAGCCCATTATTGGTCAGCTGCTTGATAAGCCATTTGCCTTATTTTACGATATGAAAGCCCATTTTTGTACACAAATTTAAAGAAATGTGAGCAAGGAATTTGGTTTTTTAATACCTCCAGAAGAACTTGAATTTTGGGCTCCCGATTTGTCGATGGATATTTATAGCAGTCGTTAAACGAATTCTGCTGNTTTGTGAACGTACCATTTAAAATGCTTCTTGCATATCGCAATACATACTAGAACGTATGCATGTGCAGTAGCAACCAAGGAGTGCTCATAAATATATATGTACATACTGCATATATATATATGTGTGATGCAAACAATTTTTTTAGCTGCATATATAAATTTTTATGGAAAAAATTACGATATTTGAGCATGTCAAATATCAGCGCTTGCAACAATTACTAAAGCCCATTATTGGTCAGCTGCTTGATTAGCCATTTGCCTTATTATACGATATGAAAGCCCATTTTTGTGCACAAATTGAGAGAAACGTGAGCAAGGAATTTGGGTTTTTAATACCTCCAGAAGAACTTGAATTTTGGGCTCCCGATTTGTCGATGGATATTTATAGCAGTCGTTAAACGAATTCTGCTGTATGGTGGCCTGCATTAGAAAAAGAGGACAACCTCGGC
>NW_016164701.1:998-5000 GCF_001687245.7 Rhagoletis zephyria | reverse complement strand
TTTTTAATACCTCCAGAAGAACTTGAATTTTGGGCTCCCGATTTGTCGATGGATATTTATAGCAGTCGTTAAACGAATTCTGCTGTATGGTGGCCTGCATTAGAAAAAGAAGACAACCTCGGCGTAGCACCAAGATATAAAAGTCTACGTAGCGCTCAGAACCACGCTAGTTTGGACATCTCTCCGCTGGATTTGGCAGGACAACAGATGGCAGGGCTCGCGTAAAGCGTCTCCGATTTTGCTATCGATGATTTGAATTAGTATTGAAATAGTATATGTATCGGTATGGCTACAAATTTTTATAGCGTTTGACCTAGACACATGAAATACATACGCTTCAGGCTATGAAATCACTTTAACGATGCATTCGAATCTTTGTACTACCTCAAAAATTCATTCGATTTAATGACCCATTTCTACCAAAAGCTTAACTGCGATAAGTGCAAATAATTTCAAAATGTTGCGATCGACAAGGCTTATTTCTTACTTTTTGCTTTTTACTTTCGTTTGTTTGTACTCAATATGAGTAATTACCGTCTTCCAATAGGCCTAAACTGCAGTTAAGGCTTGTGGAAATCAACTAAAAATGTTCAGTTTTTCGAATTCAAAATATTTTTTTCGCCACAGCTATCGATAATTACAACTGCACCAACCAAAACACATCAATACTTATTATTAAGTAATAGTTTCAATCAAAAAATATTTACGCAAAAACCACAAAAATCCGATTCGATGACCAACATTGTTGCACAAATATCTACCCACTTTGTGAAAGATGTTACTGGTATTGCATGTTTGGTGGCGTGCAATTACTGATGGCAAAAAAACCGCACATCACACACACAAAAAACAACAACACAAACCAAAACGGTACGAACACCAACAAAGAGCGCAAAATAAAAATACAAAAATAATATAATAATAATAATTCCACACATTCCGCTTAATAAATTCACAGCAATTTTTACTCCACGCATAGATTGGAGCAAAAGCAACAACATGCCACATACTTGTCGCCAGTAAGCCGCAGATTGCAGATTGGTTAGAGAGGAGGCTAGCAAGCAGGCTGGTCGGTTGGCTGGCAGGTAGGCAGACGGGCGCACAACCATTTATTATGTAATTATTTAGCCATGCAAGTGCAGTGCCAGTGTTTTGCCTGCGGCCAGGAACGCTTTAAGTTCGCTGATCAATTTTCCTTAGCAGCAGCAGCCAGCCGTCATGACGCGCAACAAGTGCGCTGCGCGCCACCACCCGGCTACTGAACAGACTTAACTACTGAAGGAGATGTGATAATGCTGCTGGTGTTCGTTTTCGAAGCACTGTTGTTGTTGTTAATATGCAAGAAAGAGGCTTGCGCACAGGGTTGCCACTGGCGAAAAAAAAATACCTACCATCCACTTGAAAAAAATCTAGCAAATCTGGAAAATAACTACGAATAACTTTTTAGTTATTTTAATAAAAACTATAGTTTTGTTCTACTTTTTTTTTGTTATTTCATAAAAATTGAAATTGTCAATGTTATTGTGGCTTATTGACAATTTTAACATTTTATTGGCTTTTAACACATGTTATTGGAAAATTGAAAAAGCAACAAAGTCTAGCGTAGAAGTTATAGCGCTATTTCGGAGATCACCTCATCTCCTCATCAGACTTCTTTTTCCAGACTTCAGCAGGAATCGAACCTGCGTAATCGAACCTGCGTAACAATGTAGAAGGTATATTACCGCATAACTTTGGACCTCGTTTTTTAAAGGAAAGGTGTCACCTCAAAAGTGGTCCCATACTAATTTGGTTTAGATCCGATCATTGGATACTGAAGAAATTAACGATAATCTTAAGTTTTTATATGGGAATTGAAGTCGGTTTTGTTTTCTGCTTAAATATTACTTGTTATTTAACTAATAAAATGGTATTTTACATCATATTAATGGCATCTTCACGGTTTTCTTCAACCAAAAGCGAACGTGATGAGACTAAAGGTAACAACGAAACTGAAGCTATTATAGACAAATACAGTGACACAAAAACCTGATTGGTATTATTTTAATATTTGCAATGCTTTTCAAGCTAAACTTGGTTTTCTATTTTCTTTGTATAAGAATATTATTTGCCAAGCCCATAAATATCAAGAATTCAAGCTATTTACAACATTTAGAGCCGTTTTCTCATGTATATAGGTTTTAAAATTTATCTGCCCTTTAAAAACAAATTTTGTTCTAAAAAAATATGTTTGAAGAGCATATAAATATATAATAAACCCTACGTGGGAAAACGGTACTTAGAAAAATTCAAAAAAAAAAATTCTAAATTTCGAACCTTTTATTCTGAATTTTTAGAACAGTTTAGGCCAGTGGTCGGCAAACCAGGGCTCACTGAGCATATGTGTGTTTCAGTCTCACTCGTTGAATCGTTTGAAGGTGTTTATACGCCGCTCAAACGCTTCTCAGGATTCCAGTAAAATGAGTATGTATGTATATAAAAAGTGTGCATTAAAGCGTTCGAAAATTAATGCAATAAAGTAGACTAAACTTTTGGAAAGAATTTTATAATATAAAGATAATAAGAAAAATAAAGCAGAACTTAAAGTTTTTTTTTTTACAAACAAAATATTTTAACAAAAATCTACCAAAATGAGAAAAAATTTACCTTTTTACCAACCCAAACTTGTTCTACCAATTTTGGTAATAATCTTAAAGTGGCAACACTGCTTGCGCATTGCACGGCAAAATGTGCCAGAATATTTACATTTAGTTTGTTGTTTTTGGTGTTACATTTGGCTGCGCATGCGCTGCGTCATCAACCAGCCAGACACTAGCAAACGTAGACCGTAAAGTAAAACATCGATCCACCTGTTTCGCTTTATGTCATAAATCTGCTACATATATGCTGCTGCTATAGCGGCTGCGATTTCTGCTGCTGCAGGTGCTAAGGAATTCGCAGCGCTGCAATTAAGAGTGACTGCCACTGCCATCGTTTTTGCTGCTCGTTTCGGGTGGCAACTTCATTAATTGTTGCTGTTGTGTTACTGTCTTTTTTTTTTGTTTTACTCTTGGCATTTGTTGTTGTGCAATCACTTGTGCAAACTTTGGCAAGAAAAATCATTCAATTTGCATGCAAGATAGCGGCTAAACATCAATAAACGTGCTTCTGATGATGCTGTACACTAAAGCGCTGTAGCTGCTTTTTGTTTTTGTTGCTATGGCTACTTTTGCAGTAACAACAAATGGTGATATACTATATGAGTAGTAGTGGTGTTGACGACTTTGGTGTTGCCATTTGTTGGCCTCAATTGCAATGCAAGAAGCCCCAGCGATCCCAAGCGGCGCATGGAAAAGAACTAAAAAAGCACGAAAAGAAAAAAGTCTTTACTACATCACCAATTGGCTGGCATAGTGTTGCATAGTGTTTCGTTTCTGCCACAATGCTTGCAATGGTCCGCTTCCTTTTTGTTTGCTGTGCGGCTGTTGATTCGGATGGCTATTACTTACGGTGCTGGCTTGTTAGTTTTGCCTACGGGCTGAAATTAATTTTGCTGCTTCGACAACAGCTACGGCTTTCAATTGTCTGCTTACATTCCATACTTCACTTGGGTTCTTTGTGAACGTACCATTTAAAATGCTTGTTGCATATCGCAATACATACTAGAACGTATGCATGTGCAGTAGCAACCAAGGAGTGCTCATAAATATATATGTACATACTGCATATATATATATGTGTGATGCAAACATTTTTTTTAGCTGCATATATAAATTTTATGGAAACAATTACGATATTTGAGCCTGTCAAATATCAGCGGTTGCAACAATTACTAAAGCCCATTATTGGTCAGCTGCTTGATTAGCCATTTGCCTTATTTTACGATATGAAAGCCCATTTTTGTGCACAAATTAGAGAAATGTGAGCAAGGAATTTGGTTTTTTAATACCTCCAGAAGAACTTGAATTTTGGGCTCCCGATTTTCGATGGATATTTATAGCAGTCGTTAAACGAATTCTGCTG
>NW_016164701.1:0-973 GCF_001687245.7 Rhagoletis zephyria | reverse complement strand
TTTTTAATACCTCCAGAAGAACTTGAATTTTGGGCTCCCGATTTGTCGATGGATATTTATAGCAGTCGTTAAACGAATTCTGCTGTATGGTGGCCTGCATTAGAAAAAGAGGACAACCTCGGCCTACGCACCAAGATATAAAAGTCTACGTAGCGCTCAGAACCACGCTAGTTTGGACATCTCTCCGCTGGATTTGGCAGGACAACAGATGGCAGGGCTCGCGCTCTTCGCATAAGGTCAAGGCCACGCCATGAGCAGCAAAGCGGCAAGCGGCTGAGCGGCGCCATACAAAAATTCCGCTCAGCCGCTCAGAAATGCCGTTCAGAGCATGGCCACTTCAATAGTATTTCATATGTTTTAATTAAGCCGCTCAGCGGCTCGCCGCTTTGCCGCTCATTGCGTGACCTCAGCCTTAGAGAGGCATCCCAGTGGAAATCTGTAACCCAGGGATACTCCTATACATTAAATAAATTTTGTTTCATTCCGAACAGGACAGACAATTTCGCTTTAATATCGCTTCCAGAAAATAATTTAATCACAACAATCCCAAGCGGGGAAAGTAGAAAGAACATAGGGGAAAACTCCATGGCAGATGAACTTGTAACGACCAAGCTACGATAATTGAATGGTGTAAGACTGTGTAGCACAATAGCTGAAGGCCGCCACATCTACCATGCTATCTTTTAAAAAAAGGCGTATAAAACTTTGGTATTTCGTACGATAAAGTGTTAAAATTTTCACCAATATCTTATGATAAGCTGAATCAGCACAAAGCAGTAGTAGTTCTCAATCAGTTTATCCAAAGGTAGATGCGTACAGCAGAACAATGAAAAAGTGTACGAATTCACTGAACGTATTCACTTATTAAGTATTCTTATGTTTCAATTAGACGCTTAACATAAGCACCCTCAAACTAGTTGTAGTTTTGTTGTTATATCGGCCAGCAAAAATTACGAAACTATGCGAAACTATG
>NW_016164700.1:22328-30365 GCF_001687245.7 Rhagoletis zephyria | reverse complement strand
TTGAATGAATTTTTTTGACGTTTTAATATAAATAAAAAAGTGTAAGTAAATGTATGTTTCACATTTAAAACAAAGCTTAGAAATGCACAGGAATGTAAAAAATGGGGTTCAGAAGTAATTTAATGCTAAATGCAAATGTGGCGAAAATATTTACGTACATACCAATCAATAAAAATTAATATGTAAACTCAGTGACAGAATCAACGAAAACTAGGGCCTACGAACTTCGAAGGGCTGAAAAATCAAAACAAAGATAGAGAGGAAATGAAAGAAAAAAATTACCGAGTAATTTTTAAGCAAAAAACAAAACCTACCTCAAATCTCATATAAAAATTTTGGAGTACCGTTAATCCGATCTAAACCAGACTACCCACCTCTGAGACACTAACTTTCCGATGCAAAAATAATTTTCGATATAGGGTATTTAGGTAGATGTCTGCAGAAATCTCCATCTGTGCATCGCAATGAGCACAGTGAGCTCTTGAAAAAAGTAGCACTTCGTTGAGAATATGCGTTCCAGATATAGTTATTAAAAAAATAAATATAAAAGTTTTAACAACTTTTTTCTATTTTTATTTTCTTTATTTAACTTTTTTTTTGTCTATGCACCTATAGCTCGTTACATATATAGTAAAACCATGTAAGACCAAAATTTAAAGTTTCTACAAAAATTATGAAAAGTTTAAAAATTTCAAAAAATTGCATCAAATTTTGAAATCAGATTCAAAATTTCAATCAGAATTTTTATAAAAGAGGTTTTTTGTGCAATTTTTTATCCCGTTCAATTTTTGTATGATAAAGTGGTAGCTTTAAGAGGTTACAAAAACCCGCGGCTTATTTTGTTGTTGGCAGTGTTACGCATTTTCTTTCCATATAAAGTATGTTTGACAATGTTTTTACATATCGATGATCCTCTGCAATAACGACACAACTCAAAATTCCATATTTTTCATTAGAGCCAATTGAAGATTTTGTTTTTCGTAAATTAGTCTTGGAACGTAATGCTTCCGAATTATTGGCAGTTACTATGGAGGGAAAATTTGTAAGCTTTGAAATTGTGTCTTTTTTCTAAAGATTTAGTAACTAAAAACTAAAAAAAATATACGAAATAAGTAATAACCCTCTAAGTAGCTAAACGAAAATATCTCCACTGGCACAACTGAACAAAGCACAGTGGGAGAAATGACGAAAAAGCTAGCCAATATTCCAAAAATTAAAGTTATCCGACTGTTGCAAAACATGGTAATTTGTCAAGAGGAATGTCCATTGCGTAGTTCTGCGCTAAAAATTAGCTGTAAGAGCTGTCTCAAATAAATCCAGATATTAAATTTTTACTACTTATGAATTTATACAAATTTTAAAGATGAAATCTTATAAAGCAGTACTTACACACCTTAACGTCACAGACGCGGATCGGAACCCGTTTCAACCGCCAAAATATTGCGGCTTTGCGCCCCGTATACTCAAAAAAATGATAGTACTGAAGACGCTTAACACTGCTTATTTATCTGTCCGCATTTTTGCAATCGAAGGTATGACTCAAGCATTAAGGTGGGGTGCCCACGTGCGCTTAATAACTTTGTGGTTGCTATGCTTGAGTCGGAAGAAAATTGGTCCGTTCATTGCAATTCGGCAAACACAATTTGAAATTAATTGCGTCTGGCGGAACAACTCCGCAGATTTTCATAGAAAGGCATTAGGCTGCGCCCACTCCGCGAAATAATACCTTACGGTAGTTCTATGGCGGGAGGGCAACGGAGCAGGGGTGTGTTTTTAGTGCGGTGAGCCGAAAGCAAGTTTCAATGCTCTCTGCTACCTTTACAAGAAAAAAAAAACAGCTTAACGTAAATTTTAGATGTCTAGTAAAACCAAATATTTTATATCTTTTTTCCCTGGTATATTCGCGGGATCTGTCACTTAAGCTAAGCTTTCGTTTGCCTGATCACCGGAGTTTAGAGGCTATGCTAATTTCAAAACCTGTTACTCACTTAACCTGGCCTAACTAGTTTAAAAACAATGCCGGAATTGAACTTGAACCTGGTGCTACTTTTAATATAATTTTAAAATTAGAAGCTGATATTAAATTGAAATTTTATTACTTACGATTTTTTGTATACACATTTGTAGAGCAAAGCCAAACAAAGAATTCTCAGCAGCTTTACAAAAAAAAAACAAACACACACACACAATCAAAATATTAANAAAAAAAAAAAAAAAAAAAAATACACACACACACAATCAAAATATTAACAACAAAACGCTAACAAAAGCAGATAATACAATAGGATTTTTAAATTGTCCATGAAATGATTAATGCGTTTTTTAATCGGAGACGAAAAATATTTAGCTACAAGTAATGTTTTTACAGAGACAAAAAATACCGGCCAATCGTTTTAGGTAAGATTATTTGAATTTGAGTATAATTGCACTGACAGTGCAAACATTTCTGTGTCAGTTGGTTATCATTAGGGGTATTCACGATCCGGTGTATGCGGTCTAGCATGGTGCATAGATAGCTTAAATAGCATGACCGTTGTTGTTTCATGTGTTCAAACAACAACAAAATTAGCCAATCAGGCCTTAATATAAGTAGTTCTTTCCAAAATCCATTTGTTATTTTGAGGCGGCGCACAGTGGTCAGAAAATGGTAAATCAGGACATAACTTTTAGGTGTTTCATCGAGTTCGGCAGAACTTTTCTAGACGTGTTAGTTATGTTGAAATAAGTTTTGATACAGGTGTTTCTCAGTAGTTTCGGAAATATCGCATTTTTATATGGTCAAAGGAATGTAGCTAATTTGCACCAAAGTGCGCCAATGAGCTATTTGGATTAGAGATGGGCGCGGGATATCGGGACTGGCGGGACCCACTATACTGATTTCAAAATGGTCGGGATGGGCGGTATCGTGATTACCGGCGGGACGGCATTAAAGGCCTCACTAGGCTTCATTTCTATCGGAAAGTTGTATATGGACCGTTCTGAAAATCACATTTGTTTTGCACTACTCGACATCCTCGCAGCCTTATAACTTAATCCAAAACTTTTGTACCAGAAAAAAATCAATAAAACCCGATTCGGTTCAGGGGACATGCCACACATACTAACAATTGCTATTCAGTGAATAAATTCATGTTGCAACCACGAAATTCGTATGTTCAACGAATACGAATTCTTCGCATAAAAGCTTCGCACATAAATATGTGTGTGTGTGTGTGCGTGCCTGTATGTATGCACATCTGCCCAAGTATATCCATGCATCTCTATAGCCATACACATATGCGCAGGTAAGCATACATATGTACGTTGGGTCATTGCAAAGTCAAAGTGTTCTCCTCGATGACTCATTGCCAGCTGAGTCGCGACGCACGAAAGAGAAAGTGAAGGTACAGACAGTAAAAGTGTAAATAAAAAAAAGTACTAAACGGAAAGAATGAAAAGATGCTCACAGCAGTTGGCGCCGAATGCCAATGAAGTTTTGTGAACCTGACGCCGAACTAAGCGAATCGCATAAGGCGTAAATATGATTATTAAGTACAGACGCTGCAAGGTTCTTGATGCTTCTACTTGACGCGTGTTAGCAGCTGCCACTGTCGTCTTTCAGCAGGGAATGTGTGAATGAAATATGTATTGTAAATGCCTTTGGTACGTACTCGCTTTCTAGGAAATTCATATTACTTGCAGAATTGGTGCTAGGGATTGACATTTAACAAGATAATGATGATAACTCAAGTTTTCCCAGAATTTTAGCCACACTACATATATTCTACTTGTAACTAAAGCACTTCCTAAACAAACAGAGAATTTGAAATACAACCCAGTACTTTACCTTCGACAAACCACTGAGTTTTCTGATAAATCATCGCTGTTTACAAAAAGTCCTTGAATAGTTTTTTCAGTAGCTAAATATGTAAGTACACACACACACTACTGCAGTAAGTACAGTCGTTTAATTTTGGCAGGGCATAATTGGTAGATGTCATTAGCCTCACAATAAGGTGCAATGATCTTTCGCTTTCTTTCTAATCTCCAATTACTTTTTGAAGGTTCCACATCCGTGCGCGCAGTTGTTTTTGAAGTCGATGTTTAAAAAAATGTGAAACAATTCTAGGAAGCGCTTAGCCTATCAGCAATAAATAAATAGCATTGGCACTTACCATCGACACCGCCAACGAAGCAAAAAAAAAAGAAAAAAAGAAAACAAAATCATCTAAGCAAAGCGTCGTCCTTTGTTCCTTGAACCACGCCGTTCGGTCGCACACATGTTGCTGCTGCTGCTGTCACCGGTCAATGATGCATCAATGAACAGGCCAATGACCCAGTTCAAGGATACGCACGCAGCGCAGCAGAGGCACCTACAGACGAGACGTTTGCCACAGAAAACAAAAAACAAAAAAAAAAAACACAACAACGATTTGTGAAGACGTCCTCATCGCATTTCCTGTTTACTCGTTTGTTTTTTTTGCTCAGAAGAACTTTTTTTTTCTGCGGCATTTGTTGCAAGTTCATCAAGTAAAGTAGAGATCAATGCAACGGTCCTACCGCACAACGGTTGATTGCCGTAGCATGTTAGTCGTTGGCGGCGGTGTTCAAATCTTGCACACGCAGCGTCTGGTCGGCAGGTCCTTTAGCTGTGTTGCTGCAACAACCTTTAGCTGTGCAGCTGTGTGGCTGTGTGGCTGTGTTCGCTTTGGTAATTTTTGTTCACTGACCTTTCCTTGAGTCGCACATTTTCACGTGCTTTGTATTAATTCGTTTGTTTGTGTGTGTGTGTGTTTTTGTTTTTAGATGTTTCTAGACTTTGACAAATCTGCAGATCTTCGACCGTTCTGTTTCGTCCAAGCAATAGAAACAGAGAGACACACAAGCAAACACATTTAGAATGCGATATCGCCGCAAGTTCGTTGAACGTTGCGGCCAATCAACCCAAGCATACAGCGTTTACCGCTGTTGGTTTCGTCTTCTTGGTCTTTTTCAACTTCATACTTTATAGTACTCACCGGGGTTCTTTACAATTTTTTTTGTTTTTGGCGGGAAAAGGTTGTTGGTTTTGAAAATTTGTAAATGAATTTTGTAAGGACGCACGAAATGAGATCTATTTCATATACATACATAGATACTTACGTTCAAATGTACATACATATGTACTTATACGCTTCTGAGTACATTCATAAATATGTACTGTATGCCATTCGTCAGTGTTGCTTACAGTTGCTCCCATTTTGGTCAAGATATGCTTGAGTAATTCAAATGTCAGAGAACAGTGGAAATTGTTTGTAACGCAGATTTTTCAAGCTTATATGGAAAAATGGTTTTAAACTTTAAATTTTTTTTTCTAAAGCTGCGATTTTAAGACGTGTTTTTAAAACGCCTCGGCTTACGAATAACACCGAATGGAAACAAATATATTTTTGGTTGGTTGAAGCCACAAACTTGTTAAAAGAAAAAAATCGGACCATAAATAATATATATATACTATATCGACTCGTGCGCCACCTACCGGTCAACTTTTTAGTGGTGTTATTCTTTATCATGTAGTTGATACACGTTCAAATTTTGAACTTCAAATAAATAGGGGGTTTCGAATATCTCGATTCCTACGCCACCTATCGGATTAAATCATTTTTCGTATTTTCCGATGGCAAATCGGGTTCTGAGCCAACTGTGAAGTTTTAAGTCTCTAGCTCATCGGTAAGTTGGTAAAAAATTGATAAAAATATTTGCCCCTAACTTTCATACATACACATATACAGAGCAAGTTAAATAAAGCTTGTATAAAAGCTAACATTTTATGATTCGTTTGGAGAAGCATTATTTGTTCAGGCATCCTAATGTTTTTATGCACCACATTGTACATCCATGGCCAAAATAATAGAAACCTCTTATTTTTCCCAGTTTCCACTATATTTTTTTATTGTTTATTTAATATCTATTATATTTGCATAAAGGTACAGCTCACTATATAACAAAAACCATACAAATTCAAATATCAAACTTAGTGCAAAAATTAAAAAAATCACGCAGTTTCTTTCTTTCACACAAAGTCTGCTGGGCACTTATATTTTTTGTCAGAAAATATTATCAAAGATCAACGTGACTTTTTAGTAACTTAAATCTAATACTTTATTATACTCAAATTTAATTACATAGCTCTAAAAAAGGATACTCAAAAAATTCTAAAAAACCTGATACAAAAAGTTGTAAATTTAGATGCAGAATTTTAATAATTTTCACAAAGTTTGAAGTATGAGTTTACATGCTTATTGTTAGATAATGAGCTGCACTCTTCTAGATAAATAGAAAATATTAAAAGAACATAGAAAATCTAGCCAAAACTGTTCAAAATAAGGCGTTTCTATTATCTTGGCCTTAAGTTAAAGTTTTAGATTGCAAAGTTAATATCCTTAGTATCGGGAGTATTCTCAATTGCCATTCATTATTATTGTAGGTAGTAGCTGGAGTCAGCCTTCACAAGTGGTATCGACTTTTCTTGTCTTCATTATCCGATTCTGAGAACCTGACCGTTCTCGATAGGCACTGACTCGCGGGTTTCAGTTTTCACGGTCATCAAGCTAGAAGGGCATGCGTAGCGGTGATAGAAAGGTGGCAGATAAAGACGGCCCGACATCAAAAATTCTATCTCCTCTATATTCTTGAAAGGTCCTTGAGCTCCAGCTTCGCGGAGAGTGCTGACTACTTCTGTTTCGGGAAAGGTAATTCTATGTACGTGACGTCGTCTTTCTAGACAAGAAGATGCCTTATCCCGAGTTTGGATGGCGGTTCGTTAAGCAACAGAGCGTTGTTGGGATGGTTACCAGAGTGACATACCGAAATGAACTGCTTCGAAAGGAAATGTTAAGGTTTCTATGTCCACATCTCCAGTGTTGCCGACGAGAGACTTAACGACCTAATAGATTGCTTGAATTTGGTTAAATTGGCGGTGTCCTGCGTGAAAAAGGATAAAAGGCTGGAGTTTGGTTATGTTATATTTTCCATGGCAGAGCCGCTATAACAAAAATTTTAGAAGATACCAACCAATATACCAGCTATATATTTTTCTAAATAGTGCAAGTGAGGCAAAAAAGTGTATTCAATAAACATAATAATAACAATACATATATTAATACTAATTTTCCGAGGCTTACACCTATGGTAAGTGTTTGGCCGAGCTTCTCCCCCAAATTGTGGTGTGCATCTCGATGTTATTACACAAATGGGGAGACCTACGTTAACTCGTTTCAAACTAGAAATATTCCATTTGGATTCAGATAAAACACATTTCCAGACACGAGAGAATTCTTTTCAATATTCCAAGTCAATGATACAAATTTCGCTGAAGGTCAGTATAATAAAGGTGTCTGCAGTTATAAATTTTGTGATTTAAGACTTCGCTTGGGAGGATTGAATATGAATATTACCTATGTTTGGATACACGCACCCATACATAAATAGATATATAAATGTATATGCTCATAAATAAATTAATTAATGTATCCTATGCATAAAGCAGTAAAAGGAGAATAGACAAAAAAAAATAAACAACCAGTCTTGATCGCTAGAAAAAGTGCAAGTCAAATACTAAGCGACACAATGCATAAAAAAACAGGTATAAGAATGTAGAAATGATTATGTTTTTACAATTAAAGCTTCATGTTTTTAATCACCACCGGTTTGAATAAGAAAAGTACTAAGGAAAAATGCAAAACAAAAAATGCAAATAATCAACTAAGAAGTGGCGATACAAAAAACTGGAATCTGTTTAGCTAAATGTCTGGAACATGCATAGAATTTCGTGCAAAAATCACACTTTCCGGCTTTTTTTTTGGTGTGTGTATTTGCATTAAATTAGCGTGGCGCATGATCACCGCGGGCAGCATTGCTTTGACTTGCATTAATGCCTGGCGTACAGCTGTATCTAATACATAAGTATGTACACTAAGTATATACATTAGGCATATGACTTTTTATATTGAATATAGGCACCTCTGATGAGCGGATGAGGAATGATGTGAAACCAAAAAATACGTTTTTGTCAAAATT
>NW_016164700.1:0-18434 GCF_001687245.7 Rhagoletis zephyria | reverse complement strand
TTTTTTTTTTTGCGAAGTTTGTTTTTGTGATATTGCGTAGCATAGCTTGTTTCAAATTCGCAAGTTGCGCGCCAGCCACGTGGTTCTGAACGTCCAATGAATATCAGCAGCATATTAATGATGAGTTGTGAAATTGTCGAATTGTGTCTGCTATATTATTTAAGACGGTGGAAGTAGTAGTTGGTTGTATTTGAACTACGCAAAATTATGATGATGATGTTATTGATCCACAGTGATTTTTTTGTTTCTTGAAAACTATTCTTGATTTGTGATGATCATTAAGCGTCCATAAAAAAATTTATTGCGATTGACGATAATTCGCCGCGCTGAGGGTTCTATATGTTTTTGGTACGGTTGGTCGGCTTGCCAAATATAAATTTATTGCGATTTTTTGCTACTACAACTAATCAAATTGCCACTACTCGCTTGCGTTCGTTTGCCGGCAATTATTTATGTATGTATGTATGTATAGTTTTTTTTGCTCCTACATTTATTCATGAAAACCGTCGCTGTTGGGTTAGTCTTTGCTTGTAGTTAGCTGTTTTCACACTATTATGGGCTGGCATTCGAGTAGTTGACGATGATTCTCATACATTGTTTTCAATGCAAAAAAAAAAAAAGGAAACGAGTTAATGCGCTTAAAATCAAACGCGTTAGAAATATTTTCGATAGTTTATTGAACTCTTTTGAAATAAAAAGTTCTATGTCTAGTTTAGCTTGCTGTTTTTTTTTTGTACATTTAATGTTTTTTTTGAAATATTCTTGATGAATACTTTTATGATTTGATGAGCCATTTTTTTGACGCATGGCTTACCTTGTAGGATGCACTCTGGAACTTCATAAAGAAAATAATGTATGAAATTGAGCTTTCTCACTTCTAGGTATTATTTTTTTTTGTCTGACTTAAATAGTTTTCGCAATTTCGTTCTGAAACTGCGGCACGCGATAACGAGTACACTGTTTTCCCATTTAAATTGTATTAGAGAGAAAACAGCTGACAATTTTGTTTAATTGGATTCAAGATGAGATATCATTCGATCTTGAATGTCATGATTTGAGCCCTGATCTTATCGCTAGTCATTCGTAAATAACTTTTATAATCTGTTATTAATTTAATAAACAAGTTTATTAGTTATAATGAATAAAAAAACACATATTTGCTATGGCTGCATTAGAAAAAAAGGCATCACAATAGTATTTTTCTAATCGCATAAATGCGTCAATCGATGTGCTTATATGTATGCCCATAGGTATGTAGGTGTGTTTGTGGGAACATACACATTGTCTTATCGCCTTCGTTTCAAGTGCATCGCGAACAATATCTAAGGGTAAGCACATAGTGGAGCGGCGGGCGAGCAAAATCCAACATCCATCCGACAACTATAATTTAGCTCTTAATGATTTTAGCTTAACTTTTTGAAAAGGTGGCAACACTCTTTAAACACCTCAAAAATTTTCTAAATATTAAAACTAAATATTTCTTAACGCTCTTTCGTTTGATGCACATATTTCAATATTTGATGGAACTCATGTATAATTTAATTAAAATCGACTTTTAAAAGAGGCGGTTCTTATAGTACCTTTACCTTAATGGCTTTAATTTAAGTTGGATTTCTTGAACAGGTGGCAACGCTGCTATATATTTTTAATAAATAAAGCCTTTTCAAAACCATTTTAATAGAAACCCATATTGTAATAATTGGGTTCAGTTACTAAATAATTTGGACCTTACTGTAAATCTACACCTTTGTTTTGAAAATCGAACGAACGGAGCAGATCTGATGCCGTGGACGAAAAATGCCTTCGCTTATTATAAATACATATGTACAAATATCTGAAAAAGAAAAAAGTATTTGCAAAAGTTCATAAAAAAGCATGGAATAGCACCTAGAGTTTGATTCTGTTGACGAAGAATAAAAAATTACTGAAAACATCACTAATAAAAGCGCCGATACTTTTTTTTAATAATTTTTCTTTGTATTTTTAAGTTCAAACACCTCTAAATATTAAAGCAAAGAGCATTGAGCAAGTGAAGAAAACCAAATATTTTCAAATCAACGCTATGCTCTTTTACGCTACGTTTTGCTTTTCACTTATGGATGCTCGTATTGAAATATTCGCGTTTGCAATCGTCGCTTTGCTCGCCGCTACACTATGTGCTTACCCTAAAACAATTCAAATGTTTGTCCCTCAGATAATATGCATTTAAATGATTAGGTAAATATGTATATAAATTTCAATATAATTATGTGCTTATATCGAGCCCTAACCGCCAAAAAGATGTAAGCGACATTTTTCTTAAATTTCTTTTTTTTTATGCAGAAATGCATTTAAATATTCTAGGAACATTTCTGCATCAAAACGAAAATTTTTAAAAAAATGTCGCTTACGTCTTTTTGGCGGTTAGGGCTCGATATGGTTTTTTCTTGGCGCTATTCTGACGCCACACATATGTACGTCGGAAAAAGAAAAGGAAAAAGTTTGCACTTCTTTAGAGATAAAGTAAAAAGTGCGTTTTTCTAATGAAATATGGCATCAAAATATGTAAAGGTTAATATGTCGTTCTGAAATTGCGCGTGTTTCGAATGATGCAATTCATAAAAAAAAAAATAAATATTTTTGCTCAAAACAACATACTCAAGTAACAATCCTAATTTTAGGTTTAATTCTTTTGACTAAAAATATATTTTTTTGAAAGTACGTATCTTTATCCTGCAGAAAAATTATCACTTGATTAAAATAACCAACTTCTAGTTAGATTTTTTGCGGGATTTCGGTAAATAACTAACTTTTAATTAGCGATGAGAAAACTTACTTTAAGTTAGTTTTAAAGTCGTGTAAGAGTCGGGCATACGTTATCGGGAGTTGGTTTTCTTAACAAGTTTCTATTTAAATATCCTCATGCAAAAATTACTTTCAATACACTTTTTTTCTGCACTTCCGAATATCGGACCACCTACAGCAGAATATGCAAACAAATAGGAAATGTAATAAAAAAAGTAAAAAAGCAAACAAATATTTTGTTTTTCTTATTGATATTTATGTCTAAAAGGAGTAAGCTACAAGTTAGTTGACATATAATGCAGAGGAAACCAGTTCTCACTATTTTGCGGTCATCGCCCTTAAAAAGTAGTTAGTTACGGCCGAAGGAAATAGTTAATAAATAGTTACCACTAGTCGAATGCTAGTTAGTTAATAGTTAGCTACAAACTAGTCCCATTCCCTGCAGGGTATGAACGTTACCCCTTTGGGCGAAAGATAAGAAAGTTACACAGAAGCGCTACCAGAGATATATGCAATGCTTAGAATGTATAATCCGCAATATTTGGCGCGAACAGCAGTATCATCCTTCCTTTGGGAATTGGAAGAGTACACAGATAGTACATTTATGAAGGCTTCAAAGCGGTCATTCAACTCGAGTTAGTCACTCGTTGGTGGTACAATTGTGCGGAAACATATCAGTATAAAGAGCACACGATATTTTTGCTGTTTCGGCATATATCAAAGTAGCCTTTAGCGCTATTTTTGAAGTAATTATTTCCAAGAACCCCAAATTATAAACAACGTTGATAAGCTTTGGTTTCTTATTGGAAATGCCTGTGTGTCGATTGATAAGCCAATTGAGTGAATTACATGTGCGCTTGAGATAATTTGCCAAATTGCAGCCAATGTAATTACATAAAACGAAAGAGCAAACTTAAAATACATATAAGTATCTACATAGAATGCATTACAAAGTTTCAAATTTTTGCCTAAATGTCATACATACATACCTATTTATGAAGAAAACCTTTGACGGTTTCGTTTCATAGCTAAATGAAAACGTTGAACAGCACTTTAACCTTCGCGGAGGAGTTTATATTTACTGTTTTAAAGCATTGGAAGATCAGCCTACTCAGTGCGGACTTTGACCATCAACGCCTTTTGGTATGTAAATACATATGTACATTAGACCGTATCACGAAAAAAGTTCAATTTGTTTCAAGCGATTTTGAATACTCACTATGAGTGTATTTAAGGGGTGTAAACATTTTTTTTCAGCGCCCTCTAAAAACTACTAAATTGTTTTTTTCTATAACTTTTTCATTTGACATACCGTTATAAAGGCATTGAAACAGCCTATATGCTTCCGCAGAAATCCTGCCATATCAAACTCAAAGTTTATAGGAAATTTTTATTCCGACAGTTACAGAGTGGTGTTGTTTAGATATTTTTTTATTGAGCTGTACTCATTCAGACCGATTCTGAAGAGAAACTTCCTGGGAGTTTTCTCTCTTTTCCCTTTCCTCATATAATGAATAAAAAATTCCTTGAGGATTTTTTATAGCACATGGCGAAGTTGAGCTGTCAAAAATGTGTCAAACAGCTTTTTTGAAGTTCGAATTTCATCGTGGCAAATTTTCGAGGAAAATGCCACTCCCTGGGAGTTAATTATTGAAGAATTTCTTTCTCGGGAGAAACAAATTCCCGGAGAACAAACTCCTCGGGAGTATTAAGAATTGGGCTGATTATCGATCAAAATTTTTAGACAATACAACTCTGTGACTGCCAAAGTGTAAAAATCTGTACAAATGCACCATTCGTGCAACTTGGCCTCTGTACAATAACATACTAAGGGCCGGTTGTTCAATGTCTGATTAACACAAATCGGAGGTAGAAGCTCCGGTTAAGTACAACGACTGCTATATCGATCACATGTTATATGCATGATGTCGAAAACGTCGATAGTGTAGTGGTAGTGATAACCAGACATTGAACAACCGATGGTTGTTGTTTGAAAATGGATTAGTATTTTTCTTGCCGAAAGGTTTTAATAGGTAGATTATTTTTCTGACGCATATTATCAGATATAGGGTGTCGTTTTCAGACAAATGAACATAGCTTTCCAGGTTATGTGTGTATATACTTATGTATGTATAGTAGAACCGTCGGTTTTCTTAATACTTTCACAACGACGCACCAAAAAAGTTATAAAAGAACGGTTTTAGGCGTTTTTAAAGGATGGCGAAAAGAATTTTTTCCTAACTCCTGAAACACTTTCATAGTGGTTGGGAACAAATTAAACTTTTTTTACCCATGCATCGTGATACGGTCTAATGTACATTTTAATAATTTCAAGTGCATACATATTTAGTATGTAAGTACATATATATGAGTGTATATTATATACCTGCATGTCTACATACTAAATTTGTTTGTACTTTCTAAATGCCCTTGCACCCATCTTAATCAATGTAACGACGTGAGTTTTTTCGCAAGTTTGCAAATTTTTATAGCGATAAGCTTTACTCATTTTTTTGCATTTTTACTCAACTATTCTAAACACCTGCCAATCTACGCTTGTTTTGTATTTACATACACATGTATGTATGTTTATTTGCGGTTAATGCCCTCAAATTGTAAGAAAATTATATTTTTAAATTTAATTATTTCTAGTTCAAATTCTAAACTCACAAATCAAGCTTTATAATTTTCGAATTAAAGTTTGAATAAATGCTTTGATGAGTGTTTGTTGTTACAAAAAAAAAAAAACAAAATGAAAAATTAATGGAAATACAAGAGATTAGCATTAATTTTATTCGTTAACATTAATTTGTTTAGGCTTTAACGTCAATCGCTTGCTAATTTCGTTGTTGGTAGTTAGGTTAGGCAATTTAACACGTTTTTAACACGTTTAACTCAAATTAAATCTAAAAAACTACTTAAGCCACTTATGGCTTTCATTGTACTGGAATAAGGTATGTGACGTCATATACATATATTATTCATTTAAAGCTCTTTTTACATAACGTTTTGTGTGGTTTAACGCTAATAACGGTCTGTTTCTTAAAATGCTTATCTATTTTCCTCTTGTCGGTATGGAGTAACAAAAAACAAAGGCTTCGATAACAACGAGGGCCTCGTGACTTTTACTGAATTGTCAAAATTTTTTGTGAAACACTCTAATATTCTTGAACATTGCGCCCTCTTGACCCCAAGTATGCATGTGCAAAAGTAAAGTCGGAATTTTAATGAAATAAAAAAAAAAATTAGGGAGTGGTCAAAGCGCTCAGAGTTTTCCGTGTATTTTGTAGAATTCTCGAAAATCGATATTTTTCGTTCGGAAAACCCTCTCTCTGCTTCTCTTCAGGAGATTCCCAATAAGAATAGCCAATTTTTTCTTTCACTATTTTTACAAGCTTTTATTTAACTGCACTTGTATGTATGTACATATGTATCTTTGTATGTGTGTATGTCCTGGAATTTCGTAATCAATATTTAAGAAACTTCCCGTCGAGCTACTGACTTGAAGCTTCTAACTTAGATCAGAACCCGATGACAATGCAATATGAAATATAAATTAATCCACTACGTGGCGCAGGAGTCGAGATATTTGTAAAACGTGCATTTATAGTCTGATTTGGTTCAGCTCTTTTTGTTGTGTTAATGCTGCGCATATTATTCCATATAAAAATTTTGTCCAGCATTCTTTGTACGAAAAAAAAAATGCCCAGCACCGTCCAAAAAAAAAATGTCAAAAATCAACGCTATTTTATAGCCACTGAAATGGACTGCAAAACTGCATATCCAAAATTTTTCTGAAAATATTATTCACTTATTGACTGCAGGTCATTTGGATAGCGCACCCATTTGTTGGCATTTTTTTTTAATTTGCAGAAAAATTTAAAATCGGATTTAGATGCTTTTTGTTGTATAATATGGTAAATTTTTATAAAAAAATAATGGGTATTAAATAAAGCAAAGGAAAACTGCAAATCCTAGTATTATTAGGGTACGCTATTCAAATGACGAGGAGTGTATGAGCCGTTTATTTTGAACGCGGTATATATACATAGTCGTGTCAACCTCTTGTGCTTAATTGGTTGGTTACTTATAATTGAATGGTTCCCTAAATCGTTCTATGATTTAAACAACATTTTTCAGCGCCTCACCAAATATTGGCCCCAGGGCGTAACAATTTTAAATCCGGCCCTGATGACAGGTATGAGACAACAAAGAAGAAAAAACAACCAGCAACCATTTGCAAGAGAAACCATTTCCGTACTTCAACCTAGTGACTATGGCCTGCATGACATCCTGTCTGATGATGAATACCACTCTACAAGAATTGTGTGATGGAAACTAACACATTCTCATTTATCTTACTAACGCATTTGCAAATTTTGCGTTGGTTAAAAAGAGACCATTAAATAAGGCGATAAGTTGGAGGAAGACGGAAGATCACATGTACACAAATTTTTACATCAGATTTTTCACACTGCCCTTTAGAATTTGATAGAAACTTGTAGGTAGCCAGTGACAGAAATCTCTATCAGTCTTGCCACTCAAATGATTTGTCAAATGATAGTCACTGTTCTTGCAGGGCAGATTCTGATAATCAAGTTTGTGACGGGTATTGCACCCACATACAAATAACCTCTACAGCCCATGTCTCAGCAACGTAATGAAATGGGGAATCTGCTTAGTGTGTAAAAACTTATGTTAAAAATTAAAATAAAGTTGACTTAAATCTCCCTTATAGCCAAAAACAGTCTTGGCCGGCCAGACTGATTAAATATCCCTATGATATATCCCTAGATAGTTGAAATTTAACCTGTTTCCTTGTGGGATCAGCTTAATCGGGTACTTATGCAGATAGTGAAATATGCTCTGAGTTTTAAAACTATTATTTGAAGTCCTACGTGTATGGTCCTTCCATTTATGAAACCCATTCCTACAATAGGTTGTGAGTTGAGCTTGATACTCGCCAATTCAAAACAGCGCATAGACCAGAGGATCCTCTGATGATTATCAAGTCCTGGAGAGACATGCGCGCATAAACAACTGGCGGAACTTCGTAAAACAAGTTTACGTATATAGTTTGTTTCTAACGGTTTATTTATGTCGAAAATAAAATTATTTTCAAAATCTAATAAACGCCAGGTTGATTAAGTTCTTTAGAATATCCAGTTAAAAAGAAGCTCTTCTAGATATATACATATGTACATACATATAATGTGGCTTGGAATTAGTTCTTGTTTTTTTTCATTTTCTCTGCCCAGAACCTGCTGAGGTAAGAATGACAGTTTAAAGACGTAAGATGCGATTTTGTAAACAGATTTCATATTTATTAAAGTAGGTATACAAATGTATGTACAGACATACATACATATAGACACATGCTACCTGTCGACACATTCAAATATATATACATACATATGTTATACCGATACATACATAGGTAAATGATCGTTTATGCTTCATTGACGCAAGCCTTCCTTGATGTACGATACATATCGTCGCTTAAAGTACAAAACCGCCTAACGACGTTCTGCAAAACCGCGTAACTGAAATTGTTTGCCAAAAATTTGATTTGTTCACACAAGCTCTTGGCTTAATCCTTATCCATTAATCCTAAAATATACTAGCCAGAAATGCGATTGCTTTATAAAAAAAGGGAACCATTTTGAAATATGTATGAGTGTTTTTACTCTCTAGAAAATAATTTATGCAACCTTACATACGCGGTTTTGCGTTTTGTTGATACGCGGTTTTGTACTTTAAGAAACGACGATATGTATGTATGTATGTATATGCCTCATATTACGGCTGAAGTGTTTATGTTTTGATTCTTGATTCTTATTTCGTGATTCTCATTTTTTGGACAATTTCAAGGTTACACATCAATCGATGTCCATTGACCCATTTGGCACATTACAAGTAGAGTAGGGAGCTAATTTTTCTTTGACGCAGTTTTCGCCCAATTCGTTTTTATGTCGTGTTTAATATTGTTACTCTATTATTTTAATATTGCTTGAAGAAGGACATAACTAGAGAAATTAAAAATGCTATAAAAACTTGGAGCTTTTTAGTTAGGTTTTGCGTTCTGTAAACCAATAAGTAACTAATGTAAATCGGGGGATAAAACTGATATCAAATTTACTGTAACTGCTTCGGTTCTTTGTGCAACTAGTGATTGTTTTCTAGTTGTAATAATTGCTAAATAAAGCGAAAATGAATAAGACTGCAAATTTTATTTTTTTTTTTACCATATAACAAAAAACAATTTCTTTATTATTACATTCTTCCAGCAAGCAAGCGATGTGTATAGTTCTGTAATATATGTAAATACATACAACAGTCTTAATGCTTTTACATTTTGTGCGAAATTTAATTTTGCAAATATATGCAAATACATACACACATAGGTAATTTTTGAACGGCTTCTTCAAAGGACACAGTAATAAGAAGAAATCATACAATTGTGAAATTCTATCCGAACCGAGAATGCAAATTTATTATTAGAAGTATGTACATATGTATGTATGTACATATGTGTGTAAGATGCACGTGGCAGACGTGCGAACTTACGCGCGACGTGCCAAATAAGTGAAAATTATGCTTTTTATGTTGTCATGTTGAGATTTTTATGCGAAGAACCGGTCTAAAGTAATGCGTAGATGTGTGGTACGTATGTTGGACTCGTAGAATACAAACTATAGAGCCTCTGCGGGCAAAGAGATCTTTTACACCCTAATGGTGACTGTCTAACCCCGGAAACCGTATCGTTTCTCGAAGATATCTTTCATTGCCTGCTCTTCATGTTCTAAGACAAAAATAAAAGCCAAAATTTGAATGATATATTTTAGCAGAAAATTTCAAGCAATTTGTGCATATTTCGCTTTTAGACATTGATAGCTCCTTGACTTTCAGACTTCTTGAACTTTCCATTGGAATTTGTTTGATATTTTCAGCAATTACGAGCCCGGTTTGAAATACTCCATACATACCTATGATATTTAAGATTTATCCAACATTTTTTAACATTTAAATTTCAACTAGGAACGTTCGATATTTAAAAAAATACCGATATCAAGATTCGATACAATCCATTGCATTTAAAATCGATATTCCGATATATCGCGCTGAACAATGTAGATGTCAGAGAAAATCTTTATTGAAAAAATCGACATAAAAAACTACTTTATAAATAATATTAAAAAAATTGAGATTTTATTTAATATTACCGAGCCCTAACCGCTAAAAAAACCTAAGCGACATTTTATTAAAAATTTTCTTTTTACTCCTAGAGCATATAGATGGATTTCGCATCAATAAGAAAATTTTGAAACAAAATCGCTTGCGTTTTATTTGCGCGGCTAGGGCTCGATATAGAAACACTTTATTCATATTATTATCAAAAATGCTTTCAATATCGTAGACTTTCTCCTTTCAATATATCCGAAAAGAGAAAAAGAAACAATTCCCGGCTGTTTTCTGTTTTCTGTCAAACTTTTTGTTTTACCATTACAAAATGCATAGTCGGTACGGTCTCTGCCAAACTCTGCTGCTAAAAAGTGGATGAATTCCTAATTCTATTCGTTTCGATGGTAAGAAGTTGATATGAATCAATCTCTGCCAGACATTCATAGAGGATGTGCTCCGACCAGTGTTGCCGTTTTAGCCCTTTGGTGGCTAAATTTGGCTACCAAATTCTTTTTTTGGCCACAAAAATTTGAAATTGCCCTTAGCCCTTTTTTTAGCCCTTTTCAAAATTTATTCATCATTGACATTAAAATTTTTTATATGATTTTCATGAATTTAACTCTTCGCTTATAAAGCGAACGCCTTTCCTTTAAGGCAAATAAACTGTTCATTGTGTCGCTAGCTTAAGTGGTGGAAAAAGTTTGTTTATCGGTTGCTTCTTTTTCCTTTAAGTTACGCAGAAGTTGAAAGGACGTTTTCTATAATAAATTTCGTTAAAAATAAGCACAGAAATAAAATGAATTTTGCAATGTTAAACGCTTTATTAACTGTAAGATATGGCTTAAAAAATGTACAGAAATGTTGTCATGATTTTGAAATTACAGATGATATCGTCAGGTTAATGAGAAATGAACAAAATTGTAACGACGAAGAATCGCTTAGCGATGATAGTATTGATATAGATATAGATATTTAATGTGTTAAAAAAAATGTTTATAGATTAAATTATTTACTATGAGTTCATTAAATGAACACTCTTTTGTTTGTTTGATACATACAGCGTCAGACAATAATAAAGCACCGACATTTGAATTCTTTGTAAATTATAACATAACATTTTAAAAATTTCTTTTACAAATGGATATTTTTCGAAGCATAGTTTGAAATTATTTAAGTTATTTAGTATTGTCCGACACTGTATATAGATATGATTCTAGTACTTATGTATTCTTAATGTGATCTCATTTTTTTGTTTATGTAAGAAATTAATTTTTAAACTGTACATACATATGTATATGTATGTTTTTTACGTTTCTGGGCCGTTATCTTATCCATTAACGATTTAACTATACTTTAAAATAGGTAAGTTGGCGGCCCTTAATATGCTTTATGTGTTACACAACAAGTTTTTTTGTTGAATAAAATATTAATTCTTTCCAGAGTTCATTGTTTTTCTATATCATTACTTATAGAAAATGTTTGCGTGTATACTTATATATTTATATGTAGGTAAAAAAATTTAGCTACCATTTTTAGCCACAACGACGATTTTTAGCTCTTTTTTAGCCCTTTTTAGCTTGAATTTAGCTACCGCTAAAAATGTTTCGCGGCAACACTGGCTCCGACCCCGTATAATGCCTGGCTGGTCAAACTAATCGGGCGCATTATAGAACACACTCAGTTGTGACTGATTAGCTAAATGGTATGATGATATTAGTTATACTTTAAAGATTGAAGTTCTTCCTATTCAGTGGCAACTGTGCGCTAAGTTCATCCATTGAGAAATTACGAAGGCAGGTTGATAAGTCAGTGACTATTTGAATCTAAGTTTTTTTTGCAAAGAAAAATTTTCTCAAGATACTTAAACTAGGCGCTCGTTTCAGCAATGACCGGTATCTCTTACCACCGAGCCACGCCACTGACTATTGTTGGCTGATGAACCCATCATGGTGAATCTTCGCCCGTAGAAATGCAATGAATTGGCTGCATCGAGCTTATGAAATGGTGCAAAAAAAAACCCGGGTTTAAATATTCATGTAAAATGCGATGTACCCACTGAATTCCGATGTCTACAGCATTACAGGTTTCTAGCGTAACGTCCTCTTTTTTGGTCAGAGTTACAGAGTTACTTATAAATAACAGTATAATAAATAACAGTTGTATCTCTTGAGGAAAGAATTTGCCCAGACTGCAACTTGGTGCTTTTCCATTGACTGAGAGCTTCAAAACCGTTTTTTCTCGACTTGCGGTATTTTTTAGCAAATCATATATATGATTCATACTCGGCATAAGAATATATCAATTGATTTCTGTTTTACAAATACCGATTATTCATGCACATATTCTTAAACGTAGATGTGTTATGAATTCATTGATACATAAATTACAGTGAATATCCCAAATACGGACTCTCATTGACATTTCAGCTTTGCTAACACGATTGAGAATAAAGTTTACCAATTTTTAATTTATTTCACCCAACAAGTGAAAAAAATAAACCTATTGCCTTATAGGGAATTTACATGAGACGATTTTTCAGGCGATTTTTAGTTGAACGCAACAATCGCCTGGTGTAAACGGCCTCTCAACTAATCGCTTACAATGAAGTTGGTCGGCTCCCTACTTTCGTTCAACTTTTGGTTCAACTAATCGCCTGTGAAAGTTGAATCATGTAAATTCCCTATTACCGATAAAAAATTATTGATCAAATATGACTAATGTAATAGTAATTACAAGAATTTAAGCAACTGACGCCACAAATAATCGCCAGCAATGGTGAAAAAGAATTAAATTTAAGAGAAAAGTTTTAAATTTGTGTTTAGTTTTTTAATTAAAATTCGGTTTCTTTCAGCGAAACGCCCAATCATAGCATCAAAGCTTTGTTGCTAAGCATGCAACATTTTTTTCTACAAAGTGTTGCTATCATTTCCGGTCTCTTCGTAATTCGATTTAAAGAATATTAACTGTGCTTGTATGCCTCAATAAATGAGTTGCTTAATTTTTCAGAGTTCATTTCCCCCATAGTAAATGGTACGTGGTATTCCGCAAAAAAAAAATGTTTTTTATTGGGAAAATATCTAAAGTCCATCTCACAAGCAATGGTTCTTAAATAAGCCGACAATATGAAGATAAGTACTATATACATATATATGTATGTATATGGGGCGTTTCATCCAAAACGAACGGGGTTCACACTTCATCTGTTTGATTTTTAGGGTTGATGCATAAACATACATAAATGATAAATAAATATGAAATTTGAGATTGATTAATACATTTTTGGAAACTTTACAGCACAAAAATCAAAACAAATCGATTTAATAATTTTCCAAAAATCTCGAAAACGGGGCAAGGAAGGAATTTGAAAAAAAAAATCACATACACACATCGAAATTCTCTATGTAAAGAAATATTAAACTTTTTTTCTTGAAAAATTTTTCACATACAAATTTTTTGATAAAAAAATATAGGTTTTGAAAATTTGCCATACCAAAAAAAAATTGAAAAAAATCACAATTTTCCAGGAGCTTAAAACTTGCAATTTATTATACTAAAATTTAATGGGCTTCAAGACTGCATACTCAAAAAATTCTAGAAAAAATAAAAAAAAATTGTAAATTTGTATTGATCTCATTTTACTCAACTTAGGTGTAAAAAAAACTTTATAACGCAAATTATTGTATGTGAAAAATTAAAAACAAAAACATTCACATATTTCTTTTCATAGGGAATTTTGATGTGTGTATGTGTGATTTTTTCAAATTTTTTCTTGGCCCGTTCTTGCGATATTTGGAAAACTATTCAACCGAATTGTCGCTGTAAGTTTTGCTGTAAAGTTTTTAAAAATATTTGAATCAAGCTCAAATTTCATATTTATTTATTATTTATGTTTATCCATCAAACCCCAAACATTTTTAAAATTTTTATTTATTTATTATTTATGTTTATGCATCCTAAAAATTCACATGAAGTGTGAACCCCGACCGTTTTGGTATGGAACGCCCCATATACATGTCGTCGTTTAAAGTACAAAACCGCATATCGTCGTTCTGCAAAACCGCTAAAACTAACATTTTTTGCCAAAAGATGGATTTGTTCAATCCTTATCCATTCGTCCTGAAATATACTATCCAGAAATGAAATGCTTTATAAAAAAGGGAACCATTTTGAAATATGTACGAGGGTTTTTACTCTCTAGAAAATAATTTATGCAACCTCACATACGCGGTTTTGCATTTTGTTGATACGCGGTTTTGTACTTTAAACGACGATATATATACATAAGTACTTTCATTTGGTACTAATGCGCATATACATATCTACTTATTTTTTGTAGCATTGCAATTTTATTATTTACTCAAAGCATTTTATTAATGAAATTGCATTCTGCCAAGCACTTGTTAACAAAAACATTTACATACATACATAATTACATTTGTACATGAAATCCAAACAAAGTTTAATAACCACTGTTTTGAACAATTTTCACACGATAAATATGTTGTGTACTGTCTGGCCAAGTGATCGCGCTTGGCGGTTTTGAATGCGAATTTAAGTGTCAGCATTTTTATTTAACAAGACTCATATGACACAAAGTAAAAAAAAAAACGAAATAATATACTCCAGTAATCTGTTTGTAATCACGCATTGGCTGAGTGATTCAAAGGGGAACTGGTATTTGTCATAGGCTCAAAAAAAAAATTGTTTTAATTTCACAACCCCCCAGCTAAGGTCGTTTACCTCAGCGTTAAATGCTAAACAGTATAATAGTAGTAAAAATATTTGTATTTACCATGGCTGCAACCGAACCGGTTTTAGAACCGAACCGTCGCTTTTTTCGAACCAAAAAACGAATTGAAAACCACTCAAAAAAATGGTCTTGTTCGGTTAAAAATGAAAATCTCCTAATTCTTTTTTTCAAGTTTTTCAAAGGACAATTTTGCCCAAAATTGCAACTCTTCTAGTAAAACTGATACAATTTTTTTTTGTTCGATGGCAATTCGTTCCTCAACTTTTCTGTCCAAAACCTGTAAAACTGTTAAAAAGCAAAATTGCTTTCAGGGAAAGAGGGAAAATCCAAAACGTACAGGAACGCTTTATGGTAAAATTCTCAAATACACCATAGCACAGGAAATGGCCACTCACACATTTGTTTTAATATTTTTTGCATCTTTTGTATTTGTATGTTACAAAAAAAAAAAGAAATTTGAGGGGATTCTAAAATTTAAAATTTCACTAAAACGCCGCCAAATTGATCATTTCTCCCACTGTGCGTAGACGCCATTTTTTGTTTACATAGCTGTTTTTTTATCATTTGGCGATTTGCTTAATTTTTCGGAAATATACAGGCAAATTAAAAACATCACCTACATATCGTAAATGGAAGTGAAAAAGCAGATGTATGTATGTACTTTTGTTTTAGCTTATTTAACTTTAAATTCGTTTTGACAACTTTACCAGATTTCACCAGGAAAAATTCTTCGAGTAAAATCTAGCAACTTCTTACAAAGAGAGAACCGATTTTACGCTCCCATTTTGCCCCTACTTTGCCAGAGAACCAAGTACGGGAACACTTTCTTGTAAATTCTTGTAACTTCTAACGAGTTAAGGAACGCAACCTATGGTCGAAATGTCTTTATATGGGAAAAAGGCTTAACACCGTCAGCAACAGAGAAAAACACGTCACAATTGTACTTGGTTTTGAAATGCTGATTAAAAATTTTGAGAATTTTTTGTAATAAATATGGTTGAAATTTTATTTTTTTTTTTAAATTTAAATAAGTGCTGAAGCTACACAAGGCCAGATTTAGAATTTTGAGGTGGAGCCCTAAATTTAAAAAAAAAATTTTAATATAATAATTGTTTTAATATGTTTATTACAAATTTATAATTCTGCTTAATGGTAAGTGCTTTTAACAGTCTTAACTTAGAGAAATTTTTCGCGATTTTTATTAAGAAAATTATTTATAGATCATCGAAATTCATGTCTTCGAATTAGAATAAGTTGTCCGCCATATTAAATCCACAATTCGCAATCAGCGAGTCTCTAGAATTGCTCGCTGTTAGGAGACTTTGGTCAAATGAAGTGTTTATAACTAACAAAGTTTTACTTTGAGGATTTTTAGGAAACCGTTTTTTCGGAAATAATAATACAATTTGACAAACACTCGACATTTAGTTTTATACCAATATTTATTTAACTATTTATAACTAAAATTAATTTTCAAATATATGGCAACCCCGGTGTAAGCAATATTTTACTGATATACTGTACATTTCAAGTTCGTAGTTGTTTATAAAAATTGCCAATAGAATTCCTTCACGTATGTGGCTAGCTTTCCATAAAACAAATGCAAATTATACAGGAATCAAAACCACAAAAAAATCACCTTAGCATAAACTGCATAAAAAACTATTTTCAAATTCACGCTGAACCACCGGCGAGTCCAAAAAAAATTCTAAGAATCTATCAGGCCACCAGCTCCAACAGGGCAATGACTTTTCAGTTATTAACCACTTTTTTTTTTCTACAGTATCCATCCATTGCCCTTTTTACAATCAAGACATGCCTCGTTTTTTTCCTGTAATTTTTTTAATTTTGAGGTAGAAACAACGATCTGTAGAACTTTGTTTACTACCAAATTTTGTAAACTCATTCGGGTTGTTTAGAAAGTGAAGCAAAAATAGAAATGACAATAAGCGCCAAGTGAGTTCTATACGAAGCAATTGGAATGTTATTGTGGCGCTGCGCTGCAAAGAAATTGCGCACCACCACCATCCATCCACCGGGCTTTTGGCCTTGAAATTCTATGCTAATTTGTGTAGTTTTTTACTCTTTGTCGGCAAAAATGTTCACTGAATTTTAATTTGGCAGCTTTTGTCATAAATAAATTTGTTGACAGCGAGAAAAGTAAGAGCACAAAAAACTGTTGCGAAAGATGAGACTTAATGAATGAAAGTGATGATGAAATTCGATTATGAAATTCACTCGATACAGGAGGAAGGTTTCTATGTACATATGTATGTATGTATGTGTGCACTCGTAGTAAGCGGATTACAATAAGTGGATGGAATAATAAACATACATACGTAAGATTTTATTTTTATTTTATTTAAGAAGTTTATTGACTTAGATAAAAAAAAATTTTAAATCAACGAGATTCTATTTTGGGTGCCTATTGCTATTCATTATTATATATGTACATTTGTACATATTTTTTGGAAAAAAGGAGAATTTTAGTAGCATTGTAACTTTGCTGTCAGTCGTTTTAATCATTAAATCTCGGTTGCTCTGGTAGGTAGTTGGTCAGTGTTGCCACTCTAACATATATTTTGCCTCTCCAAAATTTCTACCTAAAGACTTCAAAGCCTACCAAGCGTAAAGCTTTGCATCAGAAGTATAATTTGCAGACAAATCGGTTTAGGTTTTCATTATATTCAGTTTAGGTTTTTATTATTTTCAATGTAACTTTTTGTTCTACAAAATGAACTTGGGCGAGGGATAGCGGAAGTTCCTTCCAAATTGTCGAAAGAATCCAATAATCTAGGTTGGTAGGTCCATCTGCCCTTACATATATATATATATATATATATATATATATATATATATATATATACATATATATATATTATTTATACGTGGTATTGCATTTGGCGAGGTATTGCGCCTCAGTCGACGATCTGAATATATGTAAATATTTTAAACAATGAAACCCAATTTCATCATATGTATTTGCTAAGTTTCTCTCTTTCGACTAGACTTTAAAATATTTGGGTTAATTATCAAAAATTAAAAAAAAAAAATGCAGGCGAGTCTGTCGCATTTCCACTCCACCTTTGGCTGTGTAAAATTTCTTGATTAACAGAAAAAGTAAAATCACAGCTGATTTGTATGCTAAGAGCGTATTTTATTTCACTTACAAAATTTTATTATCGGACAAGCCTTTTGGGGATGTCATGTAAACAATTAATAATATACTTGTAATATACACACATATGTATATGTATATTAGACTGCATCACCAAAAAAAAAAAATTTGGGTTTTTTCCGCCGGGATTACAAAACTTATTATATTTTAAGAGGTCCAACAAAATATTTCGAAAAAATATTAAGATTTAAGCGAGCTGGACCGATTTAAAAGTACCTCCAAAAATGGAGTTTTTTATGAATAAAAAGAATTTATTAAAGAACTTTTTGAAAAAAGTTCCCTCGGATGACAAAAAAGATTAGGCACAAAAAACCTGCATAAAAATATTTAAAAATCTTTTCAACGGAATCGTAATGAGATTTTTGATGCTGTTTTTTTTACTTTTTTCAGAGATTGATTCGCGAAAAACTTAAATAACTGGGCCAAAACTATTCTGATTTAGACTTATGGGTCTCGGCAGAAAGTTATTTTTCCAATTTTTTTTTATTTAAGTGCAAAAAAAAGTCATCCGTGTTCTGATTTTTTTTCAAATACCTATAC